>NC_138079.1:85959316-86004316 GCF_964212035.1 Myotis nattereri | reverse complement strand
GGGTCCACATGGTGGGAAAATGAGGCCGTAGGGGAAGACAGAGGAAGGGGGCAAGGGGTTGTCGGGGAGGTAAAGGACCACTCAGGGAGTGGAGGCGTAGGAGAGGTGGGAGCAGCGAGGAGAGTGGTTTGATGGTGAAATGGAGTTCAAGATCTGGTATTCAGACATCCGTGTGGGTGAAGATACGGTTGAAGTTTTGGTCGTTTGTGTTGCTTTTAGAGCAGAAGGGATGTTCACTGGTCACTAGGAAGTCAACGATCATGGTTACAATGAGAGGTTTCCTGGGTGACCAGCTCTCCTTATGCGGGTCTGACAGGCGTGCTGACCCATGCCAGGCTCCACAGGACCCAGAGCGAAAGTGCTGGGGAGGGCGGGCCCTGGTGAAGGGAAAACCTGCCAGATGGGTCCAATCACCTGAGCTGAGAAGGAGGACCATTCACCTCATTTAGGAAGGAGCGGGGATTTAACTCCGGTCTGAGCTGTAACGCAGCGCTCTCCAGGCCAGACCGGCCTAAGCCACCCACATGCATGGCCAGAGAGAACGCACACCGGCACACGCTCACCTGGGACCCCGGGCTGTGAGCTCCAAACAAGGAATGAGCCTGGCTAAGGTTGTTTTCCACGCCACAGCGACTGCGTGAGTTTCTGAGAAGGACGGCACCCTTCTCAGGTTTGAAACATCTCCTCATCTGAACCATCTTCATGAACTCTCATACAGAGTTTTGACAAGTACCTTTTGTTTTGAGTGAGGGGAAAAGAAGGAAAAGAAAAAGAAAAAGGAAGGAAGAGAGACATGCACCAAAATAACCAGCTTTAACAAATGGCCACTGGTTTAAAAATAGAGCAGGGGTTTAAGACTTCGCCTTTATCTCGGGGGCTGACCTTGCTAATACAGTATGTAGATCTCTTGCCAACTAATCGGCGGACTGTAAAGCAGGGCTTCACGCTGTGGTCAATGATCTGTAACAGGGATGAATGAGAGGGTTTAGCAGCCAGGATCTGTAGCCTGCTATCTGTATCTGACAGCTGTCACCCTCTCTGCAGAGGCCAGGGCCTAGACCTTCATTTAAAAGCAGCATGGCTGATCAGATTACTGGGACAGTGTGTCAAAACTGACTGCTGAACTAGGGAGACAGAACGTAAATCTATAAATAGCTGTCTCGCTGCCTCCAGGAAGCACTGAAGGATAACCAATATTGAGCAGCAAATGCAATGTTTAGTCTTTGCAGCCGGTGGGACACGGCCGTGGCCAGATCAGAAGGCGCGCTCTGTGATATAATGTACTGGGGAGATCGGCTTTATGGGCCAGAATTTAAAAGACTTACATTCCTGGCAGTGGTAATGGTCACACGGCAATAATTGGTTTGAACCAACTTTATGAGCTAACAAGGTTCCCCAGCACTTAATAATGTCCTCAGGGCACAGGGCTCAGCAAGTCACCTTTCCCATAACGTGCGACCGCCTGTTTCCAACGGTCCACGGGGACCGCCGGTGTTGAAACACAGGGAGTGATAAAATAAGAGGCTCTCCATTTGATATCTATTACAGATGTCAACTGGGTCTTCAACCAGAACAGCTGCACCAAGCACTTGGGGGAGAGCGGAGCATCATGAGGGTGAGTTATCTATAGAGCATGTTGATAGCGTGCCTTAGACCTGGACGTCGCCGGGTTATAAATGAGCCAGCTGACATTTTATAGTATGTACCAACTCTTCCAAGAACCATCTGTCACTCTTCAAGGTTTCCGCTGATAAAACTGGGATGTCTAAAAATTTGTCAACAGCCTCGGAAAGTAACCCTGAGGTCATGTCAGAGGGTGACAAAGTACGTGCTTACTCGACATGCTCCACATGGAACTCTGGTGGCGACAGTGTTTCAAAGGTCCCTCTGGGTTGCAGAGTTTCAATTCGGCTTTGGTGTGGCCCCCAAGGATGTGGACAGCGAGATGGTGTGTTCCAGGAACAGTGTGTCCTAACCGAGCAAACGGACACCCAGCCTGGGCAAGCAAGCCCGCAGACCCCAGCTCTCCCGCGTAAGACCACGCCTCACCCAGGTGGAGAAAGTGGAAATGGGGCAACTGATTTTTCTCCAAGGCTGGGGCAATTGCCCCGGCTCTTTCTTAGAAGGTTCAACTTAAATAATACTTTTCAAAAGTAATAAAAACAATAAGAAAAACCATATTAGTAACAGCAAACACTCCCACATGCCAGGTACAGTTCTAAGAGCTATACATGCAGAGCCCATTTAGTCCTCACAATCTGGTGGGACAGGTCCTGTATTATCCCCACTTTGCATATCAAAGTGGAGACAGAGAGGTTGGGTAACCTGCTCAAGGTCACACAGTTAGTAGGAGGGAAGTCAGGATTCAGACTTAGGCAGGCTGGCTCCAAGGCTGCCAGAGGTATTCTTCCTTAACCCCCCAGAATGCCCCATCAAGAAGAGACTGTTAGACACAAGTTGAAAGTGGACATGTGGAAAGGAAAGATCAAAGTGGCTGATTAGATTCTGTAGGAATCAAAAGAGAAAGAGGAGGAACAAAGCCACCTGATGGCTGGCTGACTGCCTTCATGCTGTAGTGCTGATGCAGCACACCTGTCCCTCGTACCTGTCTCCAGGCGCCAGGCCAGGCAGGCTGAGGGTTACCAAATGGCTAAGAAACAGTCTCCGAGAAAGTCAGGCCAGTCTTTTTGCTCAGATGGGGACTTCTACCCCGATGCCCCTACCTTTTGCTTTGGCCTCTTCAGACCTAAAGGTGAGAACACACCTTTATTGAAGGGATGCAATATGTGTATGTAGTGGTGGTGGGGGAAGAGCAGTGGTGAGGGGGGTGGAGCAAGGAGAGCAGCCACCTCGCGGCTCTCAGGCCAATGGGGAAACATCACAGGGAATCGCTCTGAGCACATGAATTGATAAGCCTTCAGGCTGACATCCAGGCCCCTCTGTGCGAGTGCTGCTGGCCAATCTGGGGCCCCTGCTGCCCAGAAGAGAGTGGAATAGGCTTAATTAAAAAGTTCCATGTGCTCCCCTGGCTTTCAAAGTGTCACACGGGCTGTCACTGTCTCTTGGAGCTGAGAGGAGTCATGGAGTTCATTTATTTCATCCTTCTCTACCTCACTGGACCCAAAGAGGGGGCCCCCCAAAGGTTAAGTAGCTTGCCCAAAGGGCAAACAGCCAGAAAATGGCAGAACCAGGACAGAACCCAGGTCTGAGAACTCCCAATGGAAACTTTTTCTACAACCCCACACCGCCGTCCATGGAATGGTATAATACCAGGAAATCAGTAAATTCAATCACATCCAATGTGTGTTCTGAAAAAAGTCAAGAATGAAGAAATCGAGTTTGGAGACCATTCAACATTCATGAGGTGGGCCCGTTTCAGGTCGCTGGGGACGCTCTCTGGTGCAAAGGTTTCCTAATAAAGGGCTTCACTGGCCATTCGGACAGAGACATGCACACACGGATATTTTGCTTCTGGCAATACCTTAAACTCCCAGTTAGGCAAGTACAGGAAACAGCAGCGGCCTTGAGAGTGCAGCATGGTTTATACATGGCATACACATCTTTGAGGATTTGGAGAAATCTACAAGGGATCCGATGCTTTTCCACCTATTGACATTTACAAAGCAGTTTAAATCATGCATGAGAGGCCTCAGGCACATGCAGTTCACAAAACACAACTCTGAGCTCCCAGGGAATTTAAGCTGACCAACACTCTTTATTAGAACCGACAGTGAAAGACAGCTATTGCGAAATTCGCACCAGAAATGCAATACCAAGATGACAGCCTTAATGCCGGTGGATATATTATGTAGATTACCTGACTCAAATCTTTCTTGTTAAATAAGTTTCATGCCTTCTTTTTTTTCTCCTCAAGAATATCCTCTGGCTTCACTGGGGGAGTAGTCCTTAAATTCCTTGATCATTCAGCTGTTTTTCAATATTTTGGACATGCTAAGTTAGCACGAAAGATCAGACAGCTATTTAAACAGTGGGAAATAGTTAAACCTTTCAATGAACAACAGAGCCGAACCATGAATTAAATAGCTCAATGTTATTTTTGCTATAATGTTCCCATATTTAATTTTTAAAAAGAAACATTTTTTTCCCCAGGGCTGATTCATTCTAGATATACAATTCCCATGTAATCTAAGATTTTAAATATATATAATCATCAATTAAGGATAATTTCACCTGCATGCTTTCACAGGCCAAGAATTTCAAGGAAATAATGTCCCAGTGAAAACTGGCCATGGAAAAAAGACAGCAAACATACTTTTCCTCCCCGATCTTCACAGAAATCGAAATACGATGGAGACATTTTAAATTCTGCTTGAGGAGGACAGAGGAGGAATAGGTCAACGTGACTGAGACCAGAAGAGGAAGTCATTGGTAATTGGCATGGGCGACAGCTGGCCCAGGGGGAATCTGGCGGCGGCTGAGGGAGTAAAATGGCTATTGTTGGGAGGCTTCGGAGTTGTTGAATGGATGAGATTATTTGCTTCCTATTCTAGACTTCCTGACGTGTGTGAACCTTGCATACCCTGTGCAACTACTGCTCAAGTGGCAGCACCTCCTCCTTCCACAGCAGCAGCACGTGTCCGCCACTGCAGTCGACGTTCACATCCCTTGCGATGCACTCGAGGGCTGCGTACAAGCTGCCTTGACCTTGCTCATCTGTTGTGCTCTAACAGTGACAGCGAAGGAGCTCCAGGATCCATGAGCACTGAGCTCCGTCTGTAGTCTCCATAAATCAGAGGCCACTCGCATCTAACTATTATTATTTTTCAAACACACAGAGATGCTTCAGTGATTGTTAAAATACATTTCCCTTTTAAAAGTACAGCTAAATCCATAGTAGTCCTTTATTTCTTATGTATTTTTAAAATAATTGGACATTCCAAATATATACATAAAAGCTGAGGGAACCTTATAAGCCCCATCTCTCATCGCTCAGCTTCAACAATGATCAACTCACGGCCAATCTTGTTTCATCTATACCCTACCATTCCCACTACCTCCATGCTTCCAATAATTTTAAAACAAACCCCAAACATTTTACCCACATGTATTTCAGTACATGCTTCTTATATTTTTAAATTATAAGATGATAAAGGTACAACTATTAGTGTGTAGAGCTCTAATTTTTTTAACATTTAAAAATTATCCTCAAAAAACACACAACAACTCATAGACAAAGACAACAGCATGGTAATTACCAGAGGGAAGGGGGGTGGGCGGGGGCAGAAGAGGGTAAAGGGGGATAAATGGTGCCTGAAAGCGACTTGACGTGGGGTGGTGAACACACAATACTGTGTACAGATGATGTGTTACAGACCTGTACACCTGAAACCTGTATAATTTTATTAACCAATGTCATCACAATAAAGTCAATAAAAAACAAATAAAAACAAAAAAAGTAAAAATAAAAATTATCCCCATATTAAAAAACTAAACCAAAGAACCACTTTTCTAGATGCTTTGATGGGTCTCAGTCACTTATTCAAGTTCTAGAACAGAGAATGTTCAATCCTTTCTAACCACCAGGGACTGAGAAGATGTGCATAGCTGGTGTTTAATGAAACGTTTTCAAATATTTCCTGTGCATACATGGACATGTAAATTCACCACGTTATTGTAATCAAAGCCCAAGAGTGACTATGTTAATAGAGTGAGCTTGAAGTAAGACCTCCTTAAAAGGTTAGTGTTAAACAGAGATATGTCAAGTATCCTGTAATCTAAGTAGTAAACACAACTGCACACCCCACAGGCAAGCCATAGTATTTCAAAAGATAACAATATAGATGCTGCAGATATATTTTTATGTGCTGGGTATAAAAATGGCCATGAATAACCACTTGAGCATCCAAGGGCATGTGCAATCCATGAGTGACCCTTCGGACACAGAGCATGAAGATTGAGGCAGCCTGATACCCTACAATCAGCTACATAAACTCCTCCCAAACCGCCTTCTGTGCATGCAGTGATGTCTTCCTCAATATCTCAGTACTGAATGGATTACATTATATTAATAGAACTGACAGCTGATGAAATAATGCAAGAAAAATAATCTGCTAGTGACCTCAAATGAAACCACAAAGACATTAGGCTAATGGAAGTAAAATCACTCATTGCTCAGTGAATTTACTTTTTTATTTTATGTTAAAATAAAAAGCCAACCTAACCTTCCTCAGGATATTACATTTTGAAACTAACCACAAAATACTTCCAGAAAGGGGGCTTATTTCAGAAAATCTATATGCATTTTGATTTTTTTTAAGGGTGAGCAAGCTTTCTCTATCATAGGGTGGCTAAATGTGGAGAAAATACTGCTGTGATATGAAATAAGTGAAGATCATTGATCTGAAATGTTTATAATTACCATTTTAAGGGCAGAACACCTGTTTTACGGAGGGAACGTACACATGCAGTGTGCTTCCTCACTATAATTACAAACGTGAAGGATGCCCCACAGTTTCTCACTTTCCACCTCTTTCCTTCGACTTATGGTTCCGCAGGTGGGTGGGGAGGGAGACAGTCCGTGTGAAGGAACACATGTGGACCCCACCCCACTCCCACACGCCCTGAGCTCTTCTCATTCTCTACCCTGGCACCTCACGAGTGCACAAGGGAAACTTTAATAATACAGAAACAGGATGATGTGCTGAAGTTAGAAGCAGATCCCATGAAGACAGACAAAGCCAGTGATATCTAACATCTTTTTATTTTGAAAGACTTTCTCCTATCAAAAAACTGAGCTAGACAGAATAGCACACATGACCGGGAATAATACATACAGGTGGGGTTACTCAAAGATGTTTCATAGCATCATAAAGTCTCTTATTACTTTGGAAATAATGACTGTACTGCCTTCATTTAAACATTGAGTGGTAAGAGTTTTTGTTTCTTAAAATTTCAGAGAATCCCATCACTGCTAAGGAGTGCCAAGATACAGAGAATCATCATCATTTGGTCCAATCTTCAGTGATAAAAGTGATAAATGGATCTCTCTTCCTCCCCGCCACCCCCCCCCCCACCCCCGCCTCCAATAACCTGCCAAGGCCTGCTCTGGGCCTGGTGATGGTGAGCTCACTCACTCTTTCCTACGGAAGTTAATTTCAACTTCACATAGCTCCACTTTTAGATTTTAGCTCAATACAAGAATAGAGCTTGCTGTCTCCTTGTAGTTTGTAGTTTCAACTCACTTTTCCAAGCTCTAATCTTAGAGATCCCACAAGGTGGTTCTAATCTCTTTCACTTGAAAGGGTTTTAAGCGCTGCATTTCAAAGTCATTGTAGTCCTCTGATCTGCTCTTGCCAGGTAACCATGCAGTCATTTTAACCAGTTCTTAGGACACGGCCTCAAAAACACCTTAGTCATCATTTGCTTGTTCATTCGTTCACTTCCCAGGTAAACATCTGTAGTTATTTCAACTGTTCTTCATGAGCATGACATCAGGAATGTCATACTCATCATTTGCTTATTCGTTCGTTCATTCATTCATTCATCAAACACGAGTGAGCCTCCACCCTGACATGTAGACATAGATCCTGATGCTGTGTGCTGAGTGCTATCCCAGAGGTATGTAAGTGAACACTGCTGACATAGATGACTGAGACCACTTCTAAATGCTTTATAACATACTCATCTATCAAAACAGACCCCAAGCTAATCTACTGCTCTTCAAGGAACTGAAATTAGCTCACTTAGTAAGTGTTCAGAACTGAAAAAATGTTTTTTATAGAAAGTTTACTAGAAAGCTTTATAAGTGGCCCTGTCTTCCTGAAACCCCACTTCCAAAATCCGCTTTATTCCTTTAACTAATCAGTTCTCCAATGAAAGACCATTAGAGGCACATGGGGTAAACACAGCAGGCAAAATCCCTGTCCTCCATGAATACACGTACCTGGGTGTGTGTGTGTGTGTGTGTGTGTGTGTGTGTGTGTGTATGTGTAAATGCTGGCTAAGTGCTATAAGAAGAGCAAAGCAGGAGAAGGAGATACAGGTGCTTGGAATGTGGGACACTGGCTTTTACTGTGTAGTCAGAGAAGGCTTCCCTGCGGAGATGACATTTAAATAGAGAGACTGGAAGTCAAGTGCCCGAGAAGAGGGTAGAGCCTCCTGGCAGCGGGAGCAAACCTCTGAGGTGCACACTGGCTGGGCTTGTTGGAAAGAGCAGACCAGAGGCCATGTGACTGGGCGGAGAGGGGGGTTGAAGTCAGGCAGGACATGTGTCAGACTCGGGGAAGGACCTTTATTCTCCATGTGAAGAGAAGACAATGGAAGGCTTTGTGCGTCCTGGGCTCTCAGCTCCTTGACCTCCTTGCCTGCCATGACTTGGGAATCACAATGTTAAGGTTGGCATTATTACTGGTAGTGACAAGACGGACCTGTGACGTGGGGGATGGGGCTGAGGTGGAGCAAGGAGGTCAGGAGCAGAGGCCGAGGCTTGGGTGGGCTGCCACGTGAATGCTGCGTCTCTGGGGGAAGAAGGAGCAAGTCAGATGCTAAAAACTTCAAAAAATGAAGGGTGGGATGGTAGACAAGAAAGGGCAGTGGTGATATCATCTGACACATGGCTTTCAAAGCAGCATTTTTTAAGATGGAGGAGGAACAATGTAACTATATTTAGGTAGAAGAGAGGTAAGAGAAGGAAAGCAATGCCTTATTTCTACAAGTACACTAATATACAACAACTCACTACAATCACAACTGCAACTTGCTATCCCAAGGGATGAAGGCCACAGTCTGGTTCACCAATCTAAAAATAAGACGAATAAACTTGTTTACCACTTTTCTCATGGCTACATCTCCACCTCGCATGGTCAGTAGTCTTCAGGAACGGGCTGTGCTACAATAGTGCATTGTCAGAAATCGGAAGCTTACACCTTTAAGCTATATCAAGAGAAATCTTCCCTGCTTCTCTAGCTAAACAGTTCCCATACGCGATTACCTTCAGCGTAATTTCATCTTCTCTCCATAGCAGAGGGTGACCATCATTGGCTCAGTAATGTTACGTGTTACTGACAGGTAGGGCTCCCAGGGTCAGTGTGCGAATGGCAGGTGTATTTCACAGAAGGCCAACCCCCCGAAACAACAACAACAACACAGCTGCTAGGAAAGGACAACAAGGAGAGTGAAGAGATGGCCTGTTTGTAACAGTTTGGTCTTTTCCTGCTATGACTGGTTGCTTCTTGCTGCTGGTGGCACAAATGGTGATGTGCTCCTTAATTTTACATAGACCGTCTGTCCAGGGGCCCAAGGGTAGAGACACCTGGACCAGAGAACCAAGTGCCTGGCCTCTGGGAACAGCACATCACTGCTCAGGCCAGGCACCGACTGCACAGTGCGAGCTGTAGGAACACCAACCCAGATCCAGTGTGCTGTCCCTGCACTCGTGGGAGCCAGGGGAAGAACACATATAAATTCTTGCCCGCCAACAACCAGAGCGCAGTAAAGAGTGAAGGTGGGAGCACCCCCCTCCACCTGGCTTGGACGCCTCTCGCCGGGAACAGCTGGGGCAGGCTGCATGGAACAGACTCAGAGCTTTGTTTGGGGTGTTCTTGGCTACTTAGCGAAATAGCCCTGCTCTCCTATGAGCCTCACACACACTCGCTCCAACTCCTGGAAGGGCGGCTGGAAGCAGGGCCTGGAGTCCTCCTGCCGGCCGCTCAGCTGGCTGGCGGAGGCGCACAAACACAAAAGGTGATGCTGACAGTCGGCATCAGCTCTGACTGCTCCCGACAACTCCTGTGATTCAGCAGCCTGCGGGACCCGAGGACACATCTGTGAGGAGATGTCGTAGCTGCCATCTGCACAAACTGCATTATTTAACTGCGCTGGCACTGATTAACATTTGCTGTAACCTATGGTAATGGGCTCTGGGGCTTTGCATGTCTGCTACACAGTGGCAGCTGATGTCTCCTGCTCCATCCTTAAAACAGGATGCTTTAATTTTTAATGGAGCACATGTTCGATTGGCTATACAAACAGGCTAATCTGCAAAGCATGTGCTCAATAACAAGCCCGGCTACGCTGCCAGAATATCAACGTGACTTGGCCAAGGTGGGGAGGAGAGGGCCAGCCTCCTGCTCACCTCCCCCAGTCAAGGGCTGTGGGCGGGGAGCTCTGGCCGGCTGAGAGCCAAGAGGGAGCTGCAGCCCCCATGGCCTCCTCCGAGCCTCGGAGGTCTTCAGCTCTGGGTGCCTGCAAGCCCTAGACAGCAGGGAACACCGCAGGTTCAGGCCGCTGGTGTAAAGCCAGATGTGGCATTAAAGATGAAATTCCCCTCTGCTGTGCAGGCATGACTAGAATCAGATACAGGCATCCAACGTAACAGACTTACCACGGGCCCTGCACTCTGCTCAGTGATGAGAATTTAAACACAAATAAGGCTCAGTCCTTGACTTCACAAAACCCACACCAAGAACCACAATGCCAGTGTGAGATGTGACATGATGCAGGTACAAACTTTCCTCAGAGGACAGGGGAGGCAGCAAGCATGGAGGAGACACTTCAGTTGGGTTTTGAAGGATGAGTAGGAGTTCACCAGCAACACTTAAAATGACAGTCATTTAGGAAGGAATATGGTTTATGGGGGAATGGTAAAAAGTTAGAGGTACTATTGAGTTGGAGATACTTACACGGAGATACCTAGTGAGAAGTTGGCAACTTGGGTCCAGAGTTTATCAGAGAAATAACAAGAAACAGGACACTGTGCCAGGATCCAATGACAAGGGCCCCAGGTCCAAGGAGATAACTCTGTGGGAAAAGGCCTCCAAGTCAAAACCCTCAGTACCACATCTTTCTCTGGGATACTCACAAAGTATGCTTAGCACACTTAAGGCTCTGAGAAGTTCTGCAGTTAAAAACAACCTATATGAAAGCAAATACTAACTTTATTTAACCCACTATTTCCTAAACTTATTGTTTATGGGATAATGGAAATGCTACTCCAATGAACTCACAGGAATGCTTCCTCCAGTCGGGTCTTGCTTTTGATTGGCTTGTGACTAGGGAAGATGATGGTGTTACTCTAAGCACACACTTCCGACAATCCATCCCTTGTCTATCTCCACTGTTCTTCCCAAGTAATCTAGTATCTACCGTAATGAACAACATTTATTTGTTCATGTTTGCTTCTCTGTCAGGTAAGGGACATATTTCGTTCGTCTCTGCATTCATCGTGTCAAGCTCTGTTACCTGGCAAGAACAAGAACCCAATGAATACTTACTGAATTGAATCAAAAAATTATACAACAGTGGAATAGAACAAAGTGAATTAACGTGGGCTCAAAGCTTCTGCCCAGGCCTCCTCAGCACCGCCCCTCATCACTGGAGGCCAGCTGTCCAACGTGACAGCTGGTCACTGTCCATCTGGGCTGCCCCTTGGCGGCCACTGGGGAACTCAGTGTGCAGACCGTCAGGGGTGGGTGGGCTGCCTTTATCAACCACACAGCCCTGGCTCCAGACAACTTCCCAGTCTCCACAGCCTCTAACATCCCTCTGGCCTGGCCACACAGGGCAGCTGACTTCATTGCTAGCTCCTCTGGTGACAGAAAGCGGCAGAGGTAAGAGAAAGCTTAGGAAATACTGGAGTATCCGGGGGCCAAAGGGTCCTCCTTGAGGACATGCAGTCTGTCAGTGTGTGTGAGTTTTTCCGTGGATGGCAGGACAGGTGGGGGACTTGGTTCGGTTGGGGGCTATTGATAAGTATCCATCCCAGAGACGGGACAGAATAGTCAAAAGGCCTTTTCATGAGGAATCCCAATATAATCTCCAAAATGCTTTCCACAAATCGTTGGCTTGTAAATATTCAGCTCTACCCGCGGGGTTCTAGCCCAAATTTAAAATAGTTCTTTCCATAGTGACCAAAGTTGCCCGAACCCCTCCCTGTTCGCATTATAACAGGAGACATTTTCTGTGGACAGAGTTGACACCTGGTAGCTGCCTGGTTGAGATTCCTGTCGTGGCTACAGCACCAGGACCCTGCCAGAAGACCCGTGAAGAAGGTTGAGGGGTTATTCCGGCCCAGCCTCATGGTGGCCCCACAGCCTGCCCGTGTCCTCCCAAGGGCTCATCAATCACCTCCCCGCTTTAAGTTATGCCCTTGGTCATGTGTTTCATTTTCTTGTAAGATTTCTATGAAGCCGCAGGCCATGGAAAACAAGTGCAATAAAATGAGAAGCGAGTTTGCGGCTCTGTCTATACCCGTCGTCGGCAAACCACGGCTCGCGAGCCACATGCGGCTCTTTGGCCCCTTGAGTGTGGCTCTTCCACAAAATACCACGTGTGGCGCGCACGTACAGTGCGATTGCAACTTTGTGGCCCATGCGCAGAAGTCGGTATTTTGTGGAAGAGCCACACTCAAGGGGCCAAAGAACCGCATGTGGCTCGTGAGCTGCAGTTTGCCACTGGTCTATACCATCAACTAGAAAGAAGGCTTGGCTGGAGGCTGAATGGCCAGAACAGAACATCTCCCCTAAAGCCTGCAGTGTCTGGCTTTCAAGACGTCCACTGCGGCCAAGTCCACTCCTGCTCTCGTTCTGAAGCAAAGGCCAGGCGGGGCGGACGCCCTCGTTCATCAGGTGCGCAAACTAAAGCCTGCAGAGAAGTCGTTGCTCCAGGCCTCTTGCCTGGCTCCTGACAGCACCAGGATTTGAGCTGGAGTCTTGTGGGCGCTGGGTCGGACTTCTTTCTAAAGCACTGTGTCACCCAGAGTGCCACCAACCCACTCGACTACTCCGATGCTCAACAGGCCTGCCAGGGAGGGCTGGCGCCGAAACACTCACACGGTTCCACTACAGGCGCCATGGGCTGCTTTGCCCGTGTGGCTGAAACTGCTCCATCCACTTCCTGTCACTCCAGAAAGCCCACAGGCCTGGAACGGCATTCAGATTTGGGAAATTTGGGCCATCAGGCACTTTAATTAGTCTGTCTGGAAAAATGAAACTGATCAAATTAAATATTAATCACATATAAACTGTGGATAAATCAGGAGGGGAACCCTCAGACAGGAAGGGACATCATTCTTAAAGGCAGACTTTTAACCCATTTTTTTCCCAAAGGCCTCTCCTGCTCTCTGTCCCCTGTCAACTAAGTTGATTTCAAAGCAGAAACAAAGCTCCTATTTTCCAAGCACAACAGTGATGTCACACCAGAAGTTTCTTTTGCTGAAATATTGAACGGAAAATTCAGTTCCTTAAATCTTTCTAAATCTTTGCCTCTGATTGGGTTCATTAATAAACATGCTGATTTTGTTACTGGGAGAGACATATGGTATAATCCGCTAACAGGAAGAAGTATTTTGCATTTTATTGTAGAAAACAAACATGCAAACAGGTTCTCACAGATGGTTTTCTTAGCTTCTGGGAGGGGAAAAAGCTTAATAATGCTTGAAACTAGTTTTTCTCTTTAACAACAACGACAAAAATCCTCACGCGTTTCTACCGCAACTGCTTACAAATTAGATTAAGTTCCACTCTGAGGTTTTACCAATGTAGAATTCGCTTTTTCCTCTTGTTTAACTACACACACACACACACACACACACACACACACACACACTCACTTGTTTTCTTTCCCCTCCTCCCCATCCTCTTCTTTCTCCTCTTTTCTTAGAAACATTAACTTGTTCAGAGAGGCAGAGATAATTCAACCATGCTTCACTTGTCCATCATCATAAAGGAATACGGTTTTCTTATAAATAAATTCTCCAGATAATTGATGCTAACCTAGCCCTTTAAGGTTTTCCAAAATTGGTAGATGATGTTGGTTTTTCTTTTAAAGAGACTTTATTTTGCAGAACAACTTTATATTTACAGAGAAATTGAGAAGCTAGTACAGAGCACTCCCATATACCCCACTCCCAGTTCCCCTACTATTAACATCTTACAGTGGTATGGAACATTTGTGACAACTAATAAACCAATATTAATACATTATTATTAACTAAAGTCCATACTCTATTCATAATCTTTTTTGTTCCTGTTCTAGAATTCCAGATACCACCTTACATTTAGTTGTTGTGTCTCTCTGGGCTTCTCTTGGCTGTGGAAGTTTCTCCAAATTTCCTTGATCTTGATGACCTTGACATTTTGGAGAGTATTGAGCTATTTTACAGACTGCCCCACTATTGGAATTTGTTTCGTGTTTTTCTCACGATAAGACTGAGTTTATGGATCATGGGGAGGAAGATCACAGAGCTAAAGTGTCATTTTCATCATATAATATCAAGAGTCTGTTCTAGCTACATGATTAGGACTGCTGCTATTGACCTGGATCACCAGGCTGAAGCAGTGCCTGTCAGGTGTCTCCACTGTATGGTTACCTGCCCCTCATACTGTACTCTTTGGAAGAAAAGTCACTATGCACAGCTAAAATCTAAAGAATTGGGGGATATTCCTCCTTAAGGATGGAATATCTATATAAATTATTTGGAATTTTCTGCCTTGGAGGTTTATCTCTTCTACATTTATTAATTTACTTACAGCAATATGAAATCATGAATATTTATTTTATACGTTGGGTTATAATCCAATGCCACTTTATTGTTCCACTCAAATTGTTCTAGGTTTTGACCTCAGGAACTCTTTCAGTTGGCTCCTGTGGTCCTTCGACATGCATACCTCAATTAATTGTTTTCTTTTTAATCATTTCCTTACTTTCTGGCACTATAAATACTCCAGTCTTCTATATCTCCTGCCCCAATCCAGGAACCAGCCATTTCTCTTAAAAGCCACTTTTCCTTTATTAGAGAATGAATGGTATTAGAAACCAAGATTTGGAAGAAGGCATTCTTGCTGCTACTGGGGTGTCTTTTCTGTTCAGCCCTCTCAGCTGACAGGGCACAAGAATAAATGTGGGTATACTAATCTCTGTATAACACAGGCCTATCAACAGCTCTATATGCAATCCTTTGTATTTATAGTAAGCTACACATGAGTTCATACAGATGGTCTCCAACTCTGATCCATCCCCACATGGATCAAGCTTCCCCCCTCGTTTATCTGTAAATTCCCACTGCGACGGTGAAAAGCCTGGCTATGTGGTAGGTGTTTATTTTATCACTCTATACCAGTGATGGCGAACCTTTCGAGCTTGGCGTGTCAGCATTTTGAAAAACCCTAACTTAACTCTGGTGCCGTGTCACATATAGAAATTTTTTGATATTTGCAACCATAGCAAAACAAAGATTTATATTTCTGATATTTATTTTATATATTTAAATGCCATTTAACAAAGAAAAATCAACCAAAAAAATGAGTTTGCGTGTCACCTCTGACACGCATATCATAGATTCGCCATCACTGCTCTATACCTTTTTCTGATATTCCTTGATGAGGATCTTTAGTTGTTCATCTCTAATTCAGAAACCAGAATCTGAATCCAAAGAGCTCCTGAAAGACTAGGCCAACGGATTAACTCTAACTAGCTAGAGTTTCATAAGAAAAATTATAAAGAGTTGCACTTGAATCTGATCCATCTGCCACAAAATTAATAGATGGAGTCATTGGATTTTTGGCAGGCTTGGCCAGTGCCCTCATAGCCTACCAAGACTGGAAAGTTGCCTTCAATTGGCTTGTCAGTGGTGCTTTTAAGCTCTTGAGCACAAGGCCTGCATTAGAAGGTGACCGGGGGGGGGGGGGGCGTGGGGGGGATATATATATATATATATATATATATATATATATATATATATAATTTAGTTCTCTTTTCACTTCTTCCCTCACTGTTAGCACCATACTTTCACTTTCTGGCATTCTTTGAGTTCAACTTTTGGTTTGTCTCTTCTCCAATACCCTTCCTAAAGCATAGCTACAAAAAAAACCCCAAATCCAATCCAAACCAAACCAAACCAAAAAAACCCTAGAAAACCAAATAGCCACGCTGTGAAAATAACATGTGCTCTTGGAGATGAGGTTCGTGGAGATCAGAGGTTTTCCAGTGGGTTTCATAAATGAGTTTGGAGGATGTGTGGCATTAGCTTTGCCTACTCAGGGTTCTTGCCTGATTGTTTCAGGGGTTTTAATGTCTTCTCTGGCCAGGTTGCTGAGAGAACCACCCACTAACAGGAAAATCATGAAGCCACTAGTTCTATGTAAAGTGGCATTTTTACTCCTCTGCCAAAGCAGTGACCACTTCTTCCCTCTGCCTCCATGAGGCTCATTGGAATGGCAAAAGTTGGCTATTGTCCCCTCATCTATTTTATAAGTGTAATCATAAAAATTTACCAGGACATTAGTGAGTTTTAGCTCTAAAATTTTATATAGGCAAGAAAAGGAAAAAAAGGCACCCACATGGGAGAAGAGGAAGCAAAGCCATGTTTATTCACAAATGGCATGATCCTATACATAGAAAAATTCAAGGAATCTACAAACAACTACTAGTTTGTTACTAGAATTCATAAATTTGGCAAATTCACAGGATATAAGATCAATATATAAAAATCAATTGAATTGCCACATAGCAACAATGAACAATTCAAAAAAGAAATTAAAAAAATTCCCAATAAAACTCACAATAACACCAAAAATGATATAAATGCTTAGTAATAAATTTAACAAAAGAAGCACAAGACTTGTACACTGAAACCTACAAAAATTCTTTTGAGAGAGATTAAAGAAGATCTAAATAAATGGAAAGACATTTCATATTCATGGTGGCAATTCTGCCCAAATTGATCTGTAGATTAAATCTGTAGATCAAAATCCCAACAGATTTTGTGTTGTTGTTATTGCTGCAGAAATTGACAAGATGATTCTAAAATTTATATGGAAATGTTAACAAAACAATTTTAAAAAAGAAGAATAACACTGAAGGACTCACAGTTCCCAACTTCAAAATATCCTATAAAGCTATAGTAATCAAGACACAGGTCAGATGTATAGTTCAAATTAGAGCCCAGAAAGAAATATTTATAAACAGGGTGGGGCAAAAGTAGGTTTACAATTGTGAGTACGTGAAACAGAGTTAATTATTGTATTATTATTGATTAAATATTGTATGATTTATTTGTATTACAACTGCAGACCTACTTTTGCCAACCCCTGTACATGGTCAGCTGATTTTTGACAAAAGTGCCAAGGCATTTCAATAGGTAAATGATAGTCTTTTTACCAAAGGGTGCTGGCACAACTGGATATCCACATGCAAGAAGATTAATTTATACTCTTACTTCACACCATACACAAAAGTTAACTTGGCACAAAGATCTAAACAGAAGAGCTGAAATTATAGAACTTATAGATTAAAGTCTGCATGACTTTGGGTTAGGCAAAGGGTTCTTAGATACATCAACTAAAGTATGATCCATAAAAAAAAAATGATAAATTGGACTTCATAAAAACTAAAAACTTTGCACTTAACAAAATTAAAAGACACTGTTATAAATATGAAAAGTCAAGCCACTGACTAGGAGAAAATGTTTGCAAATCACATACCTGATAAATGACTTAAATACAGAATATATAAAAAGCATTTAAAAGTCAATTATAAGAAGATAAAGCACAAACCACCCGACTGTAAAAAATGGGCAAAAGATTTGAATAGTATTTCATCAAAGATGATCTATATGCAGCTAATACCACATGAAAAGATGCTCAACATCATTAGTCATTAGGGGAATGCAAATTGAAACAATAGTGAGATACCACTTCATATCCACAAGAATAGTTATACTCAAATGGACAATAAAAAATGTTGGTGAAGATGGGGAGAAATTAGAGCCCTCACATATTACTGGGGAAACGTAAAATGGTACAGTCAGGCACTTTGGAAAATAGTTTGGAAGTGTCTTTTAAAAAGTTAAACAGTAATTTACTGAATACCCAGGAATTCATTCCTAAGTATAGAGCAGGAGAAATGAAAACATGTCCATTTAAAGATTTGTATGTGAACATTCATGGCAGAATTATTAATAATAGCCCAAAGTGGAAACAAATGTTTATTAATTGGGGAATGGGTAAACAAAACATGGTATATCCATTCAGTGAAATACTATCTATACTAATAAAAGGGTAATATGCTAATTAGACCGGACATCTTCCTGACATCCTTCTGGACAAAGCCATGGTGGTGGGGGCCAAGGCAGAGGCGGTTAGGGGGATAAGGCCGGCAGGGGAGAGTAGTTAGGGGGTGATCAGGCTGGCAGGGAAGGGCAGTTAGGGGGATCAGGCCTGCAGGGGAGAGCAGTTAGGGGGATCAGACCGACAGGCAGGTGAGCAGTTAGGAGCCAGTGGTCCTGGATTGTGAGAGGGATCCCCCAAAGGGATCGGGCCTAAACTGGCAGTTGGACATCTCCCAAAGGGTCCCAGATTGGAGAGGGTGCAGGCAGGGCTGAGGGTCCACCCCTGTGCACAAATTTGGTGCACTGGGCCTCTAGTTCAAAAGCGCAATATGCAAATCAACTGGATGGCGGAATGATCGGTCAGCTTTGATGCGCACTGACCACCAGGGGGAAGACCCTCAATGCAGGAGTTGCCCCCAGCCCGCAGGCCCTGATCGCCCAATCGGGGCCTGCCAGCCAACCTCTTGGTCTCTCCCCCCAGCTGGCAGGCTTTGATCGCCCGATGGGGAACCGGGAACCCAGGGTGGGTGGTGGCGGACACAGGCGGTGCCAGGGCCGATTGCCCCACTGGTTTCCTCACACACAGAGGGTGACCAGTGGTGGCTGGCAGCTGGGGAAGATCGTCCCTGATCACAGGCCAGGCCTAGGGACCCCACCCGTGCACCAATTTCATGCGCTGGGCCTCTAGTTCAGCAATAAAGGGGAATAAGCTACTGATAACAATACAACACAGATGAACCTCAAAATATTATGCTAAGTAAAAGAAGCCAGATGTGAAAGATTACATATTGTATGATTCCATTTACACAAAATGTTCAGAAAAAGCAAATCTATAGAGACAGAACGTAGATTAGTGTTGCCTTGGACTGGAGGTGACAATGGGGACTGACTGCAAATGGGCACGAGAGATTTTACTGGTGTGATAAAAATTGGACTGTGGTGATGATTATACAACCACTCTAAGTTTACTAAAAATCATTGCATTGTATACTTAGTACTAGTGAATTTTATGGCATATAGACTATATCTGAACAAAACTGTTAGAAAAGCTGATTAATAATACATATGACAGAATCTCATTTGAAAAGACATCAAAACAAAAAACAACAGATCAAAGGAAAACAAAATCTAAAATTAAGCTCTTATCTACAGTCACCATGTTTTACACTAGATCCTCAGACCTCATTCATCTTATGGCTGAAAGCTGTAGCCTTTCACGAACTTTCCCTATTCCTGCCCCCTCCTCTAACCCCACCTTTGGCAACCACTTTTATGCTGTGATTTTGTTTGTAGATTCCACATATAAGTAATACTATGAAGTACTGCAGTACTTGTCTTTCTCTGTCAGGCTTATTTCACTTAGCACAATGTTCTCAATGTCCATCTATGTTGTCCTTAATGGCAAGATTCTTTTTTATTTTAATGGCCAAATAAGAAATTTGCTAAGAAAAGAACTTCAATGTCCTCACATAAATAAATAAATAAATAAATAAGAGGTGATGGGTGTGTTATTTAACTAGATCTTTTAACAATATACACGTAATTTCAAATTGCTGCAATGTATACTTTGTGTGTCTTACAATTTTGTCAATTATACTTCAGAGAAGCCGAAATTTAAAAAAATTAATAAAACAAAATTAAGCTGCACAAGAATGTACATTTAATAGTATTACCCACATAAAGGGGTTTCAGATGTCAAACTGTTTACCATAACGCTCTCTGAACTTGAGTATCTATATATATAAAAGCCTAAGCCACCGTTAGGACCA
Source organism: Myotis nattereri (assembly GCF_964212035.1). Classification (NCBI taxonomy): domain Eukaryota; kingdom Metazoa; phylum Chordata; class Mammalia; order Chiroptera; family Vespertilionidae; genus Myotis; species Myotis nattereri. The sequence continues at coordinate 85,984,483 of NC_138079.1, read as the reverse complement.
GTCAACTGCTCCACCAGACGCTATGATGCGCACTGATCACCAAGGGGCAGATAGTCAATGCATGAGCTGCCTCCTGGTGGTCAGTGTGCTCCCATAGCCAACCTCCTGCGGCTGGACAACCTCCCACACTCCCTCCCCTGGGCTGGCTGGTCCCAATCGGCCCCGATTGGGACTGGGCGAGACGGCCCTGATTGCCGGCCAGGCCGAGGGACCCCACTCGTACACGAATTCATGCACCGGGCCTCTAGGTTTGTTTGTTTGGTTTTTTTTTGTTTGTTTGTTTTTTATAATAAGTGTGTATTGTGTTGAAACTAAAAATGAGCTCTGTATCAGGGTCTACGCTGATTTGCATCTAAATTTTAATTTTGGTTACTATTCCAAGCAGATAGTATTCATTCATTCATTCAGTCAGTCAGTCATTACCTATACTCCGGCATGGGGAGACTACTGCTTAAGGCACTTGATAGCCTTACTTGTTTCTAACTTTTTATTATTAAACATTTCAAACATATACAAAAGTAGATAGAATAACTTAGTAAACTCCCATGTAACAATTGCAACAACTAACTCCTGGCCAATCTTGTTTCATAGCTACCCCACCCACGTCCCTCACGCCATATATTAAGGCTTAGAAGAACTGAGCTGCCTATTATGCTGAGCTGTAAAAATGGGAATATAAACAGCTCTGAGGTCATGAGATGTCCCCATGGGGACAGGCAGATATAAGTCCTCTGAGAATGATCCTCTAGGCAAAGGACATGATCTGTTCCCAGAAGATAAGACTTGGCTGAGATGGAGAGAGAGAAAGAGCATGGTTAACATGGGAGGTCAAAAAGACTTGGACAACAGTGCGATGACTGTGGGGATGGAGGGGGATGTGTGGAGGTGGAACAGGGTATAGAGGGGATAAATGGTGATGAAGAAAATTAAATAAAGTAAAATTTAAATATGAAAAAAACCCCACTTTGTTGTCCACACTGGGAATGTGCCTGGTCAAACATGAAGGGACAATTTTCTAGTATTAATCTGCTCATCCACACAGGTCAATGAGGTTCCCTTTTGCAGTGCACTGGGCTAGCATTTAGAGCATTTGGATGGAGTCATTTACCCAGCAGTCTCCTCATGCTCTGGAGGAACGAATCACTTCACATGAATGAGCATCTGGTGCCTCAGGTGGGTTATTCCTCTTAAACACCCAATGAACTTGAATAGCATGAGAAGTCCCCGTTGAACATGTGGAATAAGCCAGCCCAGGAGGGTCCTCAGGCCTCAGTATGACCAGCCCTAGGAATCATCATCTCACACTGAGGCAAGGCCAGGGCTCACTAGCTCTGAGAATATCCATTAGTGGTCCGCCTCCCGACTCACTATCTGGTCTGGTGAGACACAGGACCCAGCTTCTGGAGAGAAGAGTCTAGTCACCAAGCACCCCTAGCTCCTAAGATTGTATTTACCCTGCTTTGGGTACATAGCGGATCTAGAGACAGGCTTCAGAACTCAGAGCCAGATAAACAGCCATCTCTGCTTGAGGGAGAGAACTCACCAGGTGCTGTGCAGAGCCCCCTGGCATACCCGGAGCCAGCAGATCTCAGGGAAACCCGCTGAGCCTCTACCTAGATGACTAGCATACTGAAACCCCTCCTCCGAAATGCAAGTCAACACAGCCTGCTTAGGCTGAAGAGAAAAGCTATTATTACTAGAGGCCCAGTGCATGAAATTCATGCACGGGTAGGGTCCCTAGGCCTGGCCAGCGATCAGGGCCAATTAGATTATCCTCCTTCCCTCGCTCCCTCAGCACCCTGCCACTGCCGCTGGTCTCCTGTCATGTTCCGCGTTGCCCTCTGGTGGTCAGCGCACGTCATAGCGAGCGATTGAACTCCCGGTCTCCTGGTTGAACTCCCAAGGGGACACTTTGCATATTAGCCTTTTATATATATAGATTATTATTATTATTAGTAGTATTTAAATCTGGACTGAAGGCCTGGCGTGCGTGATCTTGAGAAAGAAATTCAGCTTTTCGAGTTACCTCGCCACTATGTGAGAGGAGGGTAAGAAGGCAGTGATGTGTGGCTGGTCACTAGGAAGCCCTCCTTGGTATCCAGGGTATCATTTCCCAGCCGGACTCCTTGGAATAAACACAGGCTCCACCTGATGCTCAGCGACAGATCTGTCAGGCTTTCACTCCTTGCATTTTGGCAGCAAATCTCCTTTAGGTAGCTATTAACTTTTAAATATAAAATCCAGGCACCAAATCAAGAAGCAGAGAAGACATACATAATTTGGGTTAATTAAAATGCCTCCAAGTGAACAGGTGACAGACGTCAAGCCTCCTGGCACCGGAAGGAAGGCGCTGCAGCCGACTATTAGGATTCCTGTGTTAATCAGGTAATAGTAACTTGGGTAATTAGCAAATCACACCAAATCTTGTTTAAGTCCCAAATCTCATTTAGAGCCTTTTGGAGAAACTGTTTAAATACAAAGGACACACTCTCCTACGAACAGAAGATGCCTGCTTACTGGGGCAGATATCCAGCTCCCCTGCCTCTATTAAATCCATGTTAATTATGAAGTCCCAAGGTCTAATTCGCCAAGGACGGGGAGAGATAACACTTGCTCCTGCGCTCTTGCAGAGGCTCCAGTAGACTTCAACGACTCTGCAAGTCCCAGCCCAGAAAGACAGTGATGGTCTCTGTCATAGCCTTTAGGAAAACATCCAGCCGTGCCCTTGGTCATTCACATGGAAAGGATCTCAAGGGTTAACCCCCTCAGTGGGAAGAGGTCCCTGAGCCTGGAGCCATCCACAGGTAATGCTAGGCCTAGTGTGGTGGGACGCCCAACAAACCGCAGTGAATGGAGAGTGAGCATGCTCGGGTTTTCTGAAGCCCCTTCTCCTGAGGCTTGCTATCGTAAACCATTTCCATAGAGCTCTTTACAACGCCCTCTGTCCGCATTGAAAAGCACCTCCGGAATGTTCCTGAATTCCAATCCTGTCATCATGCTTAGAATAGCTCCTCCTGGGCTTGTTGCTACAGGACAGTGGGGTTAAGCCCAGGGCCTGTTGGTGTCACTCGCCCATGTTCCCTTTTAGCACAGAGTGTCAGGGAAATGAAATAAAGGTCCATTGCATGGCTTTAGCATTAGGTTGTTTTGCCTACTTAGTGTTGGAACTTAGTCTCTCTTTCTCTTTTCCTTTTATTTATATTTTCTTACCCTGCCACCCAGCCAGTATTCTGGAGAGGGGAAAGGTCAGGGAGTCGATGGCATCATTGATGTAAGAAGCAGAGGGGAGACACTGTAGTCCCTAGGCTACTTTGCCGAGTTGGTGACTTTGGCCACATCCCTTCTCTTTGAGCCCCATCTGCTAAATAGGAGCGAGAATACTTCCCCCTGACCTCCAAGGAGAGAATAAATGGCAGGGTGTTCTGTTCACTTAAAGTATCATACAAGCTGTGTACTCCAGAGGTATTCTGAGGACATGAAAGCCAGGCAGCCAGCCTGGGTGGTGTCTAGAAGTAGGGCACCTCATTCCACATTCTCACTGGGGTAACTGCTTGCCTGTTTTGCAGGCTCCTTACCAGGGACTAATCAGTCAAATGCTCTCGGAAAGAACCTTGGGTGGTGTCTGCTCTTAAAAGATGGGCTCCAGGGAGGACAGGACTGTAGAAAGGAAAGATCTTTGGACAAGGAATTTAGACAATGGAGTTCTAGGTACAAATCTGCCAATAACCTACCATGTTGACCAGTAACTTGGAAAATAAAACAGAGAATGAGGGTGGCAGCTGGTGAACTCTTAGGGAGGAAAAAGGTGCTCACTTGAAGCCATTGTGGGTTATGAAGAACGAGTCATCCGAACGAGTTTTTTTTTCACAGGGTATGAGATTGATACACTTGGAAAATGATGTAGACAGGGCAGACCTGTATTCAGCGAGATATAAATGAGCTTTCACGTGCAATTCAAATGGTCAAGATAGAGAAATGTAGTTGGGACAGAAATGCAATTAGGTGAGTTCATAAATGTTTGATGTGCCCAAAGGGAGAAGATGAAGGCCTCTGATGGTAATTTCCTTCACCCTCTCAGGTGCCACATTTGTATTAGCAACTGATGAGGACCAGTGGTGTTTGATGACAAGCTGCTCCCGGCACCACGCTTTCTGTCACCTTTCACACTTTGCGTATGCAGCTCCTCCTGCCTGGAACATCAAAACCAAGCTCTCCCCTGGCAGGCTCCCACTCACAACTACATTTCCCAGAAAGCCCGGGTTGTGAGGCACTTCTCCTCGGTACTTCCCATGTGCTGTTTTTCCTAATAAACTCTTCGAGGTTAGTAACTGCGCCTGTTTTGTTCCCCACTGTACCCCAGTACAACGTCTGGCACACCGGAACTGAACGTCTGGAACTGAATTTTCATATGACATGAAGCTAAATTTTCATATGACATGGTAGACATGGTAGTCTACTGGATCATAAAGCGCAGATCTAAAACATTCTAAACAGACCACAGGGATGGGTAAGGACTGGTGAGAAAGACCTATCTCAAATCAAAACATCTTACCCTAATAAGAGGCTTTCATTAGGAATAAACGTACTTCGCACATAGGTTCAGAAATGACAAATATGCTGAGCAGTTATTTCTGTGAACACTCGAAGTTTGGAGTTAACAAACGCTTTTGGTAAAACCACCAGAAAAGCCAATACCACTATAAAGTGGCGCAGGTCCCTGTTAAAGCAGTGGCGGTCCCTCGCCCACGCTGGGTGCCCAACCTAGGAATTAACCAACCAGAGCATGTCCAGAAGAGAGGAACTAAATGACCGAGGGCTGGGAAACCAAGAAATATGAGGCAATCTTGGAAGAACTGAACATAGGTCTAAAGAAGAAATTCTTAGAAATATGTAACTGCTTTCAAATGCCTGGAGGCATAATAGATAGCAAGGAGGCTGCATTTAGTCTTTGTGGGACTGGGAGGGGAAGAACCAATGAAAGAAAGGAACAGACTTCACTTCTCACAGGAGGAGATTTTATACAAACCAGAGGGATCCTCAGGGAACTGGCTCAGGACCGAGTTTTCCACCACAGGAGGTTCCGGCAGAGCCAGATCATCTCTCTCTGGAAATGCTGACGACATTTGCAAAGGTTGAGGCCTGCATTAGGTAAACTCTCTGGAGTGTTAAGCAACTCTGACATTCTGTCACGCCAAGGACATCACCTGCCGCCTTGCACTCCACCTCCCTCCTCTGAGGGCAGGGGGAGAGGCTGGCAGTTGCACCGCAGGGAGAGGCTGAGCAGTGTTTTGATTTGAGATACGTCTGCCTCACCAGAACATGCAGGTGGTGCCTCCCTGCCGGGCACTTGTGGGAGGATGTGGGCCTCACAATGAATTGGAAGAGCAACACTAGGCAACTCCCAAAGTAATACTGAGAATCGATGGGAACCCAGGGGAGGAGCCATCAAAGAGAGCCTGTGACCTCCACCTCCCTAATGCCCAGCCCCAAGCCTTGACCGCCTGCCCCAAAGCATCTGGGCGGGCGGGAAGGAAGCCCTGGAGCCAAGGCGGCATCTTGAGCTTGCCCAGTTGGCAGCGGGGAAGGCGAAGGCGGCTTTTTTCCTTGTGGGGCTCATTAACTTCTTGGCATTGCTGGAGGGGAGCAAAGAGACTGTTCCCATTAAAAGGCACTGCCCAGCACACTCCCCACATACCTGCTGGGGGGAGGGGGGGGCTAATCCCACCAAAGACAGGAGCTGGGAGCAAGAAGGACTTTCTTCTCCCGAGTTTTCTGGAGGTTTTTGCAAATCCAGGATGGATGATGGCCACCACCTCCACCAACAAAACAAAACAACAAATAACCCCACCACCCACAAGGGCTGGCAGGCGCTCTCTTTTCCACGTTGTCAGGCGGCTTGGAGGTAAAGGACTGCGCGGAGGCAGGGAGCCAAGGGCGCCTTTTCTCCAAGGCCATGGTCCAAGTAAAACTAAGAAAAATGAGACGAGGAAAAAAAGAAAAAAGAAACCCTCAACACCACAAAAAGTTAATGGCTGGAACCCGGGGGGCGGAGCAGGGCGGATGGTTGGAAGCGGGGCCTCACTGGTGGCTGAGTGCATGCCCTGCAAGGCCTGTGGAGGAGCCCATCCCTTGCCAACCCCACAGGCAGGCGGGGAGTGCAGGTTTGCTGGCGGATTTTTTTCTGTTGGTGGGTGCTTTCTTCCCGCACAGCAGGCACCACCGTGAAAGCTGACAAGCACTGGCAGAATTTTAAAAATTGCTGCCACTCTCCCACAGACGTCCATTATGTCCCCGGAGCCTTACGATTCACAGCATAAAAGCATAATCAAGAGAAATCATGGTACAGCTCAGTCAGGGATGGGCAGAATAGTCCATTTAACTTTATGTTAAAAAAAGGGAAAATAACTGGACCAAAATTTGTTTGAAATGGGAGTAGGAAATGGCTTGTTTTCCATCTATTCCAAACGAAAAACCCCCATTAAGTCCTCATTGGAAACTATTTCGTTTGGAAACAAGTTCGGTATTCCGCAGGCAGGGTGTGCGCATGAAAAGTCACAGCACGGCCTCGCCTGTGGAAGGACCGTCGACAACCTGATGACCTAGTTCTACAGGGCTTTTCGAGGGCTGGCCGGGCTCACAGCCTGGCTGCTGGCCTCACAGCAAACTGACTGGAGAAACGGAAGTCTTCATGTTGACAGAAAGCCCCAAACTACCCTCTGTGGGCAAACAGCAGCATGGTATCTAAAGCCAAGGAGAAGCTGGAGACCAGTGGTTCTCAACCTCGCTAATGCCGCGGCCCGTTAATACAGTTCCTCATGTGGTGGTGACCCCCAACCATAAAATTATTTTTGTTGCTACTTCATAACTGTAATTTTGCTACTGCGATGAATCATAATGTAAATATCTGATATGCAGGATGCATTTTCATTGTGACAAATTGAACATAATGAAAGCATAGTGATTAATCACAAAAACAATATGTAATTATATATGTGTTTTCCGATGGTCTTAGGTGACCCCTGTGAAAGGGTCGTTCGACCCCCAAAGGGGTCGCAACCCACAGGTTGAGAACCGCTGCTGGAGATGGTGGGGAGCGAGTCACCCAGAAGAAGGCAAGGAGTGCTTGGTGCCATACCACGTACTGTGCTGTGACCTGCCTCACAAGCTACAGCAGTCAACTCCCCGCCTCAAAGTCCTGGGAGCCTAGAACCTAGAGCCCCGGGGTGCTCACCTCTACGGGATGCACCGACTCCTGTAGTAGCAGACCCGGGTCAGTGCACTGGGAGCAGGAGCCTCGGAGAGAAGCGGGCCCTGAGCGCATTCTCGTCTTCCTGCTCTTCAGGCGGCTCTGTCTTTCTGTTTCTGCTCTCGACATGGCTGTGTCACCGAGTCTGCCAATGGAATTCTCCAAGCAGTAATTCCAAGGCATCGGGGACTGTTTTCTAAACCTCTTTTGTTCACCCAGACCTAGCACTGTACCTGGCACACCATAGGTGTGAATGAATGAATGAATGAATGCACACTATGAAGGGACTAGAAAACCTCTTAAGGTAAAGGTTTGGTGTAAGAGGCTGGATCTTCCTTTAAGCGTGAGAGGCACAAATTTTAAAAGTTCTACATACTAACAATGTAACAAGCAGCCATGGTATCCATAGGTAAAAAATTTGTCAATAAATAATCTTTTTTTATTTTTTATTAATCCTCATCCTAGAATATTTTTTCCATTGATTTTTAGAGAGAGTGGAGGCGGGGGTGGGGGGGTGGGTAGAGACAGAGAGAAACATCGATGTGAGAGAAACACATTGATTGGTTGCCTCCCGCACGCACCCTAACTGGGTCTGCAGATCCTGTCTGCAATCAAGGTATGTGCCCTTGACGGGAGAACAGTACACAGAACCCTTCAGTCCCTGGGCCTACGCTCCAACCACTGAGCAAAACTGGCTAGGGCTCAACTAATAGTCTTTAAGCAAAATATAAAACATTTTCCGCCCCGATATTAAAGACATGTGTCATTACTACTTTAAGCAGCAGAGATTGTATTTATTCCTTTGGAAGAATAAAAAGCCAGCTGTCCGGGCTGCTCCATGTTCTTGCAGGCCTCTGGGTAGCCTTAGTCTTTCCCAGGCCAACATTCTGTTCAGCAGCCTTAGGTTGCCAATCTCCTGAAATATTTACGTTCTTAGTTCAATTTCCGCTCCTCCTTCTTTAATTCCCCATCTGCCTTTGTTCCTTCTCTCATTTAATCTGTAAGTGATGAAATGGCTCTCAGTTGAGTGCCATTTCTCTTGAGAAGAGAGAGCTGGATTGCCCTTCCCATACTAAATGCTACTTGAAGGTTAACTGTGGGATCTTCCAGACCCAATCCCCTCCATTCCTGCCACAGCAACATCGGTGTGGTTTGCTTGGGTCACTGGGATCATTAACTAGAATGGAGAGAGCAGCTTGCTGGAAAATCTTAATTTCACTGAAAATTATGGTTTAACTTCAATAGACTTGCATACATAACAGAAATCAACTCAGGAAAGGAAACCCTCTTCTTTGCAATTGTTTTACACATTTTAGTGTATAAAAATATAGCCTGTCATTATTAATTTTAACAAGACAGAATTCATTCTGAAAGGCTAAAATTTGACTCACCAATAATGACATAAATATAATGCTACAGTCCTTGGGAGAGGATGAATGTAGCTACATAGATCTTGGTTATAGATCAAATGCTTTTATTTTGCTTTGCACAAATGTATGGAGGACCTACTATGTGCAAATCTCATGCTGACTACTGGTGGGCATGGTGGGTGGGCATATAGTGAATACTGAGTATTTGTTCTTATTCTCTAGAATGGCTGGGCATGGACACCAGGCACATAAATGACTGAAAGAGGGGTAAAATGCTGAGTGAGGACAGAGCCTCGGTTTCCTCAGCTGTAGGGTTTAAAAGAGGGACACTGGGAACGCGGTGTGGAGGAGGCCAGGCCTGGGAACCAGAGGGCTCGATGGTTGGCATGCACCTAATGCACTGCAGCTAGAGACACGTTCCCTCCTGTTACTGCTTTCGACTCTTCTGCTAAAAAAGGCCTTGGCTTCTAGCAGAGCACAGCACAGCATTGGTATCTTCAGATCACTGAGTTCAGTTTCTTAGAGGGTTCTCCACAGAGGGCGTGCCCACTCTGAATATTTGTGGTGGGGATCAAGGAGGAGGAAGGCCATGGAATTTCTCTCTCCTTTACCATGGCAGGGCTGCTTGGGCTCCCATGTGGTAAGGACATATAAACTAGACTTCCGGTCAAGATGGCAGAGTAGATAAAGACTGTGCTCGCCTCCTCCCATGGCCACATCAAAATTACAGCTACATTACAGATCAACCATCATTGAGAAACACCTGAAGTCTAGCTGAACAGAAGTCCTCTAACTAAAGATATAAAGAAGAAGCCATGTTGAGACTGGTAGGAGGGGCAGAGACGCAGAACTGGCAGGTTCCACATCCGTGTGGTGGTTAAGAAACAGGAGGTATATCTCAGTGGTGGAGGTCCCCCCTAAGGAGTGAAGGGCCCCAGTCCCACACTGGGCTCCCCAGTTTGGGGCACCAGTGCTGGCGAGAGGAGTCCTTATGACATCTGGCTGTAAAAACCGGCAGGGATTGTGTCCAAGGAGAGGGCTGCTGGAGCCTGGGTAAACCTCTAAGGGGCCTGTGCCCAGACTCACATGCTAAAAATCTCACAACAGCAGCTGCTCCAACAGCACTGGGGCCTAAGGGAAGGAACTAATTTACTAACTTCAGGGTGAGGGCCGGAGGGGCAGGGGTCTGACAACTGTCTCTGGGGAGGTGTTCCTTTATGGACCTCCCCTTCCACCCAGCATGACCAACACAGGTGAGCCCAAAATTATCTCTCTCCATGAACCTGGATAACACCATTTGCCCCACCCTGGGGATTCCCAGGGGCCCTGCCTCACCGAATTTGCCCATCTGGCCTGAGACTCCTCCAGCAGCTCCTCCACAAAAGGGGCCTGTCTTGGCTCACGCTGTGGACTTTCCCAAAACCTCTCAAAGGTCTACAAACAGCAGTGACCAGCCTCAGCATGCCACAGAGCTCGTGCTAAGCACTCCAAGCCTGCAAGAGTAGTGACCAGTATCAGCTTGCATTGTAATTCCTATCCTGGCATAAGCAGTGGTCAATCCGGGCTTGGAATATAGCTTCAGCTAAGCTGCCACAAGCATGGCATAAGTGGCGGCTGGCTTAAGCTTACATCTTGGTGCCCACCAAAGGGGACCAAAGCAGGCACAAGTGGTAGCCATCCTTAGTTCACTGCGTACCTGCTCCCAGTGCCTTACAGACTGAAAGTAAAGAGATGGAAAAATATATTTCATGCAAATGGACATGAAAAAGAAAGCTGGGTAACGATGCTTACATAAGATAAAATAGACTTTAAAACAAAGGCTGTAAAAGAGACAAGAAGGGCACTTCATAATGATAAAGGGATAAATCCAACAAGAGAATATAACTCTTTAAACATTTACACAGCCAATGTAGGAGCACCTAACAATGTAAAGCAAATATTGACAGACATGAAGGGAGATATCGACAGTATGACAATAATAGTCGGGGACTTTAACACCCCATTGACATCAGTGGACAGATCACTGGGAAAGGAAATTAACAAGGAAACAGTGCCCTTAATGACACATTAGACAGACAGACTTACTTGATAGAATTTTAGTGCATTTCACCCCAAAACAGCAGACTACATTTTTTTCAAGTGGACATGAAACGTTTTTCAGGATAGCCCACCTGTGGGGCCATAAAAACGTCTCAAACGTCTCAATAAATTTAAGAAGACTGAAATCATATCAGTTATCTACTTTGATCACAGGGGTATGGAATTAGAAATCTTATAAGAGGAAAACTGAAAAACACACAAACATGTGGAAGTTAAATAACATGACAATAAGCAATGAGTGAGTTAACAATGAGATTGAGGAAGAAATCAAAAGATACCTTGAGACAAATGAAAATGAAAACACAACTATCCAAATCCATGGACACAGGCAAAGCAATACTAAGAGGGAAATTTATAGCAACACAGGTCAACCTCAAGAAATAATGAAAATCTCAAACCAATAATCTAACCTTACATCAAAAGGAACTAGATAAAAGAACAAACAAAGCCAAATGTGAGTAGAAGAAAATTAATAATAAAGATAAGGAAGGAAATACACAAAGTAGTTGAAAAACAACAAAAGAAAGCAAGAGCTGGTTCTTTGAAAAGATAAACAAAATTGATAAGCCTGTAGCTACACTGATTAAGGAAAATAGAGAGAGGACCCAAATAAATAAAAACCAGAAATGAAAGAGAAGTGACAATCTACACTACAGAAATAGAAAGGATTATAAGAAAATACTAAAAACAATTATATGCCAACAAACTGGACCACCTATAAGAAATAAATAAATTCCTAGAAACATTCAATCTTCTAAAACTGAATCAAGATGAAACAGGAAATCTGAATAGACCAATAACTACTAATGAAATCAAATCAGTAATAAAAAAATCCCAATAAAAACAGTCTTGAACCAGATGGCATCATAGGTGACTTTTATCAAACATTCAAAGAATTAATATCTATTCTTTTCAAACTATTCCAAAAAAATTGAAGAGAAGGGAAGCTCATTTTATAGAGCCAGCATTATCCTGATACCAAAACCAGACAATGAGACTACACAAAATCAAAATTATAGGCCAGTATCCCTGATGAACATAGATGCAAAAATCCTCCACAAAAATATTAGCAAACTGAATCCAGCAATATTTTCAAAAGATCGTACACCATGATCAAGTGGGATTTATTCCTGGGATGCAAGGTTGATTCAATATCTGAAAATCAATTAATGTGATACATCACATAAACAAAATAAAGAATTAAAACCACATGATCATATCAATAGATGCAGAAAAAGCATTTGGCATCCAACATCCATCCTATATAATAAAAGGCTAATATGCAAATCAACTGAATAGCAGAACGACTGGTTGCTATGATGGGCACTGACCACCATGGGGCAGACGCTCCACACAGGAGCTACCCCCTGGTCCAAAAGCAGGGCTCAAGGCTGGCGGGTGCAGCGCTAAGGAGGTCCTACTGCCAGCTTAGGCCCACTCCCCGTGTGGTAAATAAATAATAAAAAACATAAAGCACATATGTACATATGTCAAAATGATGGAACTTTTTTTTTAATAAATAAATGGGAGATGGCGATGTAACCACAAAACAACGTACATCGAGTCTGATGTAACCTGAGGACTGTCTGTATTTGCAGATGGCTTGATGCTATAGAGACAGAGCCCTAAAGATTCCATCAGAAAACTATTAGAAATAATGAATGAATTCAGTAAATTAGCAGGATATAAAATTAACTTTTAGAAATAGGTTACGTTTTTATACAACAATAACAGAAAGAGAAAACTTTAAAAAAAAATCCCATTTACAATTGCATCAAAAGAATAAAATACCAAGGAGGTAAAAGAGCTGTATTCAGAGAAGTATAAGTCATTGGAGAATGAAACTGAAGATGACAAGTCCTTGCACATTGGGGCTTGCTCTCCTGCTGTTCCTTGGAGCCCTGAGATCTCATGTACTGAGGACTGGGCGAGACCACCGAAAGATGAGAGGTCAAGTGGAGCAGAGATGAGCTGTCCCACCGAGACCGCTTCTATCTGTCAGTCATCAGACCTATGCCAAGTCCTTCTTGACCAGCCAACCCCAGTTGACCACAGACGATTGAGAATCCCATAGAGATCAACTGAGCTGGCCCAAACAAACACAGTCACCCACTTGATCCACAGAATTGTGAGTTATATAAAGCAGTTAAGTCACTAAGTGTTGGGTGGGCTTGCTATGCAACAAAAGCTAATTGATACCTTCTCCTTTAATCCTCAATCACAGGATCCAGCTGCCTATTTCTAAGGATGTTACTGTTGACCTTCCTCATGCTTTGGTGCCCCCAAAATAAAAATAACAGGGGAAAAAGAAGTCAGTGCCTGATGGGTGTGTGTAAGGGGAGGGATAGAGGAGTGGGGGTGAAAAGGGTAGTCAGAGGGGAATAAAGGGAGAGAGGACTATCAAACCCAAGGCACGATCTGAGACAGCACATCCCACTGAACCCAGAGCAACCTCCCCGGTGCCCGAGGTCCCTCCTGCCGGCGGCAAAGGGAAGCAATAAGAGCAGTGACCATAAGCAAGTGGTCTGGCTAACTTTCATGGTCAAGCTGGGGGCTGGGTATAAGGGAGCGAAGAGACCATAAAATGCATCTTGCAGAAGCACCTCCCAAATCCTTGTGAGCTCTGCTGTCACATCATAAGTAATTCTACACAGATAGGAAAAATAAAGGCTTGAGCATAAGGTTTCTATCAGTGCTGCACAGAAGCTGATTAAAAATGCTAACTACCATGATTGTCCAACCACCAGACACTCCCCAGAGACCCATGCTCACAGATGGTGATTAGTTTGGGATGGCCAGAACATTCACCAGGACCATGTTGCCGTAACACCCACACACTATCTGTCACACTCCCAGGAGGCCGTTAAAGGCTGTTTACTTCATACAGTTAACTTGAACCATAAGCTTCACAAGGCTCTTTGATACAATTTTAATCACTCTCCTCATAAACCCGTAACACTCCCCAGCATGGATATGCATTTGCACACAGCACAACGCACAACTCCCCTTGGAATTCTGCAGCTGGCGACGCCCCCTTCCCAACCTGCCCTCCCTCAAATGGATGCTGCCTCGCTACAGATATCGTCTAGGGTCTCCCTTGATTCACACGCTTGCATTTGTGCTTCCCAGCGTGGTAATATATCACGGCTCCCAGTGGAAATTGGGTGATAAGAGATCAATACCGGGACCTTGTAACAAATGTTCTAACAGTGAAACTGCAAGCTACTGTTTATCTTTTCCAGAACATATTTTTCCCCCAAGAAAATTCTAATTTTCTAGACTGACCTCAGCTATCCTTTCGGATACTTATTATGTGGAAAGCAAAAGCGAGGTCCCGGATACCGTTCCTGTATAGTTGCTGCCCCGCGAGGAGGCCAGTCGCCGACACCTCCCCCTGGAAGGAGAACGCACTGTCCCGCTCCAAAGGCTACCGCTTCACAAGCCGCATCCGCACTCGGCGGCTGGCAGCATGTTCTTCCTGGCAAAGCTGTGGGCACCGAAGCTGTCACATTTGGTGGGTGTGCCAGCAACAAGAAGGACAGCCCGGGATGAAAGGCAGGAGCCTTTCAAGTAATTTTATGTGCATTCTGTGTGATTTGACATTTCTTGTCTAGGTAGGGTTTGCCTGGTTTCGAGGGCACCTTGCCATGGGAAACGCAGAGGATCTGAAGACAGAGGAGTCTGCCTGGGCTCAGGTTCGGGGGCAGCCCTTGGAAACCACAGCGCTGCCAGGCCGGCCGGGCTCTCCAAGCAGCCTCACTGTCTTCATTTGTAAAGCAGGAGCCACTCTATCCATTCTGCCCAGCTCACAGGATGGCTGTGCAAATCAAATGCAAAGCTATTTATGACGGGGCTTTGTAAACTGTGAAATACTTAAAAATGTATTTTTAAGTTAAAAAATTGCATCTATACAGCTATTGCTGATTTTGGTTCTTTATTCTATCCGCTCCTTGGCCCCCCCTGTCCCCCTGCCTGGTATAGATGGCGTTTGGAGAGAATTGCAAAGCAGTTCAGTTTGCAGGGTTGGTCTGTTCTGGGCTCCCCACTCACCATCTGCCCATGAGAAGCAGGTTGTTTGTGTGTTTGTGACGTTGGGTTTGAGAGGCCCGGGCCGTCGGTAGCACCAGTCAGCACACACTGCGCACCTGAAGCATTCCTGCGTCTCTTCCGTCAGCACCATGGTGTTTATACCTGGGGTAGTGTATGAAGGAGATGCTCCCAACAAACAACATTTGGAGAGAAGTGTCCCTGGTTGCCATGCCAATCTCCCTTCTTCGCTTTGCCCACCCTTGCTTCTCAACTTTCTCTCTGTGCTGCGGGCTCCAGCATGCCCTTTCCGGACATGTTGTAGAAGCCACTTGGCGCCGGTCCTGGTTCACCGCCCAGAATGGGGCCTTGTTCTATGCGTCCTCGGCTTTAGGGAACAGAAGTGACCTGCATCTCAGGTGACTTTGATAAAATTCATTTTACTTCTTATTTGCTTCTAACAGACATGGGCTCATGCTCTGACCTCGGCCTCCCCACTCCAAACTCCGTGGGAACTTGCCCGTGGCAGTGCCTGCTCAGGCCCCCTGCAGCCCTTTCCTCTCTGCGGAAACCAGGGCTTCCCACTGACCTCGCGTTGACTTTCATTTCTGCCTCCCTTTCGGTGGGAATTCTGACCCACCGCCAATCGCTTCTTTGGGAACTTATCCGCCTGGATACTTACAGTATCAACTGTATCTCCACACCTTTTCCCTACAGAGAAAGCTGTTTAACATTCCAGACAAAAAATTCCTTAAACTTGAGGAACTTCAGGCTCACTTTAGGGAATTCATAGTCTATCTGCATTATCCACCCTCTGAATTTAAAATTAGCCACCCTCTGAGTACTTAGAACGGGGCGGACTGAGGAGTGGTTCTAATTCCTCTAAACCAGTGGCTCTCAACCTTCCTAATGCCGCGACCCTTTAATATAGTTCCTCATGTTGTGGTGACCCCCAATTTCATTGTTACAAGTTGAACATAATTAAAGCATAGTGATTAATCACAAAACAATATGTAATTATATATGTATTTTCCGATGGTCTTAGGTGACCCCTGTGAAAGGGTCATTCGACCCCCAAAAGGGGTCTCGACCCACAGGTTGAGAACCACTGCTCTAAATAGAGAAACATAAACCAGCCTGGAAACCTAACTCCAGCCCCTCGACCCACCCAGTTCTGAATCTGCTACTGCTGATTTTGGTTGTCAGTGATAAAATCCAAGCTTTGCTTCTTGTCTCAGAAGGAAGAAAAATCCTGGAGAATACGTCTACCATGGGAGCCACAGTTCAATCTTGTCTCCTTAATGCTGACACTGTCACCCCCCACCAGGTCCCCCACAACTTGAGGTTGCCATAGCAACATCCCTGTAGCATGTAGAACCTAGAAGCCCATTTCCACTGTTTATATTTAGTGCTATTTATGTAGACCAGTGTTTTCCTCTTTTACATCCTCCTCCCCCTTTTTAACAAAGGAAGAATTGGTATACAGTAAAGTGAGAACGTTACTTCATTCAGTTTGTCCTATGGCTGTGGGATGATGAGGCAGGCTCTTTTCTTTGTAGGAATAAGTAAAGAAAGAATGCAAAGAATTTTATGAAATAGAAACCATGTTGATATATACCTAACATTGCTGAGCAAACATGGGTAAGCAGTTATTACAGCCAAATGACTATGCCCTGAAATGCTGGGGGTGGGTGGGGCGTTCAACAAAGAGAGATGGCAGTGAGGATAGGGACATCTCACCACATTCGCTGGAGGGACCAATGTTAGCTGCCACCACTGAGCAGAAGCCGCAGACGTGAGGCCTCCCTAGTCGGCCCAGAATACACTGTAACTGGCTTCAGCGAGTGGCTGTCTCCTGGCCCAGGTGCACTGCATTCCAGGGTGTGAAGAATCCAAAAAGGCCACTGGGGACCCTGTCACCTTAATGGGTTTCTGGAGAAGAGGAGACTAGAAAAATGGACATGGGCCCAGGGGAGTCAAGAGCTCCACTTGCTTGGTATCAGTTCCAGGAATGATCTGAAACAGACTCTGAAACCATTTGGAACAGCAGATAAATCATAAGGGTTAGAAGCATTTGGAATCTATGTCTTGGGCAGAAATATCCCATCTAAGTCAATAAACATTTTCAGAGTGCTGCTTGTATGTAAGACACAGTGCTCCGTTGGGTCCAAGGCTGATGGGTCAGAGTGACTAAGAACTTTTAGTGGTTGGTGATGCAAGGGGATGGGAGGGGAAGGCAGGGACTTCAGGTACACAAGCCAAGCAGATGAAGGTAAGTGCTGGAGGGACAGCAGGAAGTGGGATTCCAGGCCAGGGAGCAGGAGGAGATGGTGGGCAATGGTGGAGAGAGAGAAAGCTCTTTAAATGAGATGGGATGCAATCAGGACCTCGAAGTTGTACAGAACTTCACTGGCTACAAGGGGGTGATGAACTGAAGGGACACCCAGGAATGGGAGACTATGCGGCTGGAGAGCGTGGAGTGTGTGGTCAATGGCGAGCAGAGGTCTGGTGTGCAAGGGCGATCCTCCTCTTCATGTGAGGGGCCGTGTGAGGCAAGGAGGGGCATCAAGGGAGAATGTGGGGTCTGCGTGTGTTAGTGGAAAGAGACATTCCAAAGGCAGAAGTGACAAAACTGGGTGACTCATAGGTGGCAGAAATGAGAGAAAGTGAGAATTGTGTGGCTTGTGACTTTCTTCCCCCGGACGGGATTCAGACGAGCAGCCATGTCAGGACAGGAAGTGAGGGGTGATGCATCACAGACTCATCACCCTGGTGTACGGAGACCCTGCCCAGCAGGGGACGTGCTGTGAGCCGTGGCCCGGCCACCTGTCCTGATGCTCCTGTACCTTACCCCTGTGCTCCTTTTGTGGTCAGCTGGAGGCCCTCATCCCCTCACCCAGGCTACAGCCGTCTGCATTGTGGGTTTCTACATAAGCATCAATCTCCACAAAGCAGGCCTCTTTCCCCCACAGAAAAGACTTTCAATCCCCTTTCCAATTTATTTTAGCCTCACCGAATCTCAGTATTTTTGAGGTCGTATTTACCATGCTGTGTTAAAAAAAAAATCAAGATCTATTTGATTTTCCCATGTTGTGAATGTTGCTTTGTCCTAAAAAAAATTTTTTTTAAATCATAGGGATCACTAAGTTTCACCTACGCTACATTTTTTTTCTTGGTATCAAACCTACAACCTCTCTGAGCCCTGCATTGTTCTTAACTTTGCGATGCTTTTCCTTCCAAAACCTTCGCCTTGTGCTTCTCCTGGCCCCTCCCTCCACGTTCACTGTAAAGTCTTCCCGCGCACATAGCTCGGCAGGCACTGGGGACATAATCCATTTCCATGTCACATAATTCCTTCCCACTTCTCCTTTGAAATATCTGAACTCAAGTGTATGCATTCATTCAGCAAATAAACACTGATTATCTCCAGTGAGCCAGTCCTGGTGAGCAGGAAAGGACAGGCCCCTGCCCTCCTGGAACATAGGAGGGACAACCTAACAAGTGAGCGCGAGCATGTACAGTACGCGCCCTAAGAAGGAGAAGGCACTGTGAGAGCGGAGGGGAGGGGAGCATCTCCCACCAGCAGCATTGCAGAAGCGCAGCATGCGGTGCCTCGGCAGGGAGGGAGGGGCCCTCGGGATAGAGGCAGATGCTGTGCGACCATCTGTCAGGGGAGCTATGGAAGGAATTCCTTGAAGAACAGGAAGCTGGAAAAAATAACTTCAGGGTCCTTTCCATCTTTCCACACATACTTACGAGAGTATGGCTCTGTAAGCACGACCCACCCAGAGGGAAAGGAGCAGCGTGGCTTATGAAGATGCCATCACCCGCAAGCCAGTGGCTCATTAGCTCCTTCCCCACCTCCATCCCACCGACCAGCTCGTACACGTGTTTACCACGCTCTCTATTTAAGAGATTATGGAGGCGCCCACATCAGGCTGTAAACTACAGGAGAAAGCCTCTAGGAGCAAGGAGTCTTACAGACACCATATACTGAGCAATTCCTATTAATGTTAATCATTTATTTGAGAGGAAGAATAAAACATATTAAAGGCGCTATAGGGGATTGCCCTACCTCTATTGATAACCCACCAACATTTAATGAACTGGAGTCACAGTCAAGGCAACTGGAAGCTGTCTGGGAAGCCAAGACACGGGGTTGCCTTTCACATAACTCACATACAGAGCATGTCCCCATGCTTTTGCTCTCCTGGGAGCCCTGGTCAACCTGTCCTCATGTGTGGGGAAGAAGTGGCCTCCGGGTGAAGGCCATCTCTTCGCCAGGGGCTTCATGCAGCCCAGAGCTCTTCCGGCAGCTAAAGCCAACACACAGGCTCTAGCTAGAGAAGCTGAACGTTTACTGATGCTGACGAGGCCCCTGGACAGCCAGGAGTCCAACAGCCGTTTTCCCTTTCCATTCTGATCTCCCTCTCATCCACATACCTGACCCTCCATGTGGGGGGATCGGTCTTCACCCAGGGCAATGGCCTTCGTACGTGGGAGAGTCATGCTTCCCCAGGCCTCTGCGAAGTGTGAAGACTGCACTGGACTGTCCCCACAGCTCCTTCTGCTTTGTTATTCTCTTTCTGCCAACCACACGTGCTTCCTCACAGACCCTGACATACACCAGTGTCAACAGGTAAATGATCTTGGCATCTATGGGCAGAAAGAATAGCTCAGTAGTGACTACAGCAAACTGAAATAGTAGATTTGTTTCCAAATGTACCAGGCTTGTTTAAATCACTTCACGGAGCAGATTAATTCATTTAAGGGGAAATTCTGGAGACAGCTGATCTGCTAGGTCAACCAAGAAATCACATTGCTTAGAATCTTGTGAAAGAGTTACAGTCTACTGCTGGCTCCAGAACAGGAGGAACCTGGCTGGAAACATCCCAGTCACCCACGAGAGCAACAATTCACCTTTTCCTGCAGTCACACAGACAATGTTTCCAGTGTAGACTCCTTCAGGTATGTCTGGAAAGATGCTAGGGGCAGGACTGGTAGTACCTTGCAGCTGTAGGCTGTAATTTGTCCTCCTATCACCTTCTCTCTTGGAAGCACCCCCAACCAGAGCAGGCTGCACTGTGGTTTGGGCCCACTGACCTGAGGCTCAGAACTACAGGGCTTGTTGGAGAACTTATCTGATGCCAGGATAAACCCACCTACTGACTCCTGGAGCATTTGCTTGCAAGTACTCCTGCATCTCCACCGAGGGAGAGTTAGAATGGCCTTCCGTTCACATGCGGGTCCAATTTTCACAATAAGATGTCAACTTTACTACCTGAACTTCTGATTTCTAAGGCATAAGACTCTGCCCGGGACCAGCAACAGAGAATGCAAACACACCAGGATCTTGTCAGAGAATACAATCTCAAACTGTCTGCTATTCAAGTCCTATCAAAAGCCCAGCTGAGAAAAGCAGTATTTACAAAAGATTATTTGAAGGACATGCAGTCCCTCCATTCTTCAAAACACTCTAAATTCTATCCATGGAGCAAACCCGGCCACCTCACAGCTACACACTAGGGCCATATTACTTTAGCCACACACGGAACTGCCATCATGAAATTGTATTTTAATGTCATGCCGTTTGCTCTTATGAAAAAAGTTACTACACAAAGCAGTCATATGAAATCTGTTATTGCACTGGAGGAAAACGTTGGAATACTGCTCACTGTATGAGAATGTGACCTTGAAAAGGAGCTTTAGAAGAAGCTTTGATTCTTGAAGAAGATGGTCTCCTTTTCTCAGTAATTTTGTGGTGACTTTGACCTTGGCTGCCAGGAATCTCAGCATCGGATTGGAAGCGAAGCTGCGGCAATTATATGACCCTTTAGCTTTCCCTATCTGTGTTCTTCTTTTCTTGGTCACTATTTTCCTTTCTATGTTCACTGCTACTTCTTTGATGTATGCTTTTAATAAACTATCATGGAACTTTTATGGAAGCAGGTAATGGTTCCATAAGTAAATAAGTAAAGAATGCCCGGATATTTCTCTGTTCATTTAAACACCATGCCTATTGAGTTGTCCTTACTTGAGTGGCAATTCTCTTCTTGGAAGTACTGGTTGTAGCCATAGCAATAATAATGCTAATAATTATAATCGTACTCATAATAAAGCTAGCGTGTATTCTGCATTTTCTGTGTATGTAAGCACTGCTGTAGGAATATTCCACATGTTACTTCAGCTGCTCAGTAACCCTTAAGCCAAGTGCCATTAGCCTCACTTTGTGGCCAAGGAAACTGAGGCTCTAAGACGGTAAGGAATGTGTCTGTTACATAGCTAGTCAAAGCAAAATCACACCCAGGCGTCTCTTGACTCCAGGCTGCAACAAGATATCTTCACTCTAATGGCAATGAATCATTTAAGGGAAGGGTGATACAACTAAAATACATGCTACAGATCTAAAGCTGGTACTTTTATTTTTCTCCTTCTTTGCATCATAGTAAAGCTTTGCATCAGTGTCTGTCTATAGGTGCCAACAACTGTACTTTGCCCTAGCCACAGTCTACTGGACAGACCCATACTCAGCATTTGGGGGAACAAAATGGAGAACACAGACTAGAGAATGGTGACCTAGGGCAGTGGTCGGCAAACTCATAGTCAACAGAGCCAAATATCAACAGCACTTCTTCAAAACAGACTCGCCCAGGCCGAACACCGACTGCTGTGCATGGGCTGCGAAGTTTCAGTCGCACTGTACGTGCGTCCGCATGTGGTATTTTGTGGAAGAGCCACACTCAAGGGGCCAAAGTGCCGCAAGTGGCTCGCGAGCTGCAGTTTGCTGACCACGGACCTAGGGAAAAGCAGGCAGGGGCACCAGATCAGATAAGGCTTTTTAGCCCCTAGTTACAGGCTTAAATCTTATTCTAAACTAGTTGCCCAGTGCACGAAATTCGTGTATTGGGGGGGAGGGGGATGTCCCTCGGTCCGGCCTGCACCCTCTCCAATCTGGCACCCTCTCACAATCTGGGACCGCTGGCTCCTAACCCCTTGCCTGCCTGCCTGCCAGCCTGATCGCCCCCTAACCACTCCCCTGCTGGCCTGATCGACACCTAACCACTCCCCTCCTGGCCCAATCGTCCCCAACTGCCCTCCCCTGCTGGCCCGATCACCTACAACTGCCCTCCCCTGCTGGCCCGATCACCTACAACTGCCCTCCCCTGCTGGCCCGATCACCTACAACTGCCCTCCCCTGCCGTGATCGGCCTCCTCTGCCAGGACCCACCTCCTTCACAACGCATGGAGCTGCGGGACCCCCAGGCCTCACCGCGGGGAGCAACGCCTGGCCCTGCCTCCACTGTGCAAGTGGCCATCTTGTGGCAGCCATCTTGTGGTGGCTATCTTATGGCGGCCATCCTATGGCGGCCATCTGTGACAACATCATGCGTGAGAGCCACCTAGGCTTTCATTAGTATTGAAGAAATGAGTAGCCACTTGAGGACTTTAGGTGTATACCTGTGTGTGTGCATGTGTGCGTGTGTGTGTTTGTGTGTGTGTGTGTGTGTGTGTGTGTGTGTGTGTGTGAGTGTATATGGGAGGGAGGGAATGGGAGGGAGAAATAGAGAGACTTGATAGTATTTATTTTTGGATATATTAACTTGGATTACGCAAATATTGCTTAGATATGTTACCAAAAGCATGTGCCATAAAAGAAAACAATTGATAAATTGGACTTAATGAAAACTGATAACTATTGTACTTTAAATGACTCCACTAAAAAATGAAAAGCAAGTCATATATTGGGAGAAAATATTTGCAAACCACATATCTAATAAAGGATTTATATCCATAATATACAAAGAACTAATTGAATCATACACTTAAAATGAATCAACTCTATAATCTATAAATTATCCTATATAATAAAAGGCTAATATGAAAATCGACTGAATGGCAGAATGACTGGTCACTATTACACGCACTGACCACCAGGGGGCAGACACTCAATGCAGGAGCTGTCCCCTGGTGGTCAGTGAGCTCCCACAGTGGGAGCGCTGGTCAGTCAGAAGCCCTGAGCCGGGCTCAAGGCTGGGGAGCGCAGCGGTGGTGGGAGCCCCTCCTGTCTCCGTGGCAGTGCTAAGGATGTCCGACTGCAGGCGGGGAGCAGGCCTAAGATGTCAGTTGGACTTCCCCCGAGGGCTCCCATACTGCGAGAGGGCACAGGCCGGGCTGAGGAAAGCCCCCCACCCCCCAAGTGCACAAATTTCGTGCAGCGAGCCTCTAGTATCTAATCAAGTTTTAAAAATAGTGCACTCACCCAATAGATTCCCTGGACCCTCCCTCCCTTCATTCACCTTCCTCAGGGCAGCTGATGAGAGCACTAATCAGCCTGAAGTTGGTCACAGCAAGTAGAGTAATAGGGTGGAGCTTGCCAATGTCACTAACTTTCTGTGTCCTTATGCAAGATCTGTACTACTTATCTAAATGAGTTGTTGGGTACAGCAAATGAGATGTGAAGCTATTCATAAAAGGTTTTGTTCTTGTTGAGCTATTACGCCTACTCTTGAGCCCTGGGACTTATCTCTAAGTTAGTTTGCCATGATTAACACTCTATTTATGTTTTCTATTAAATTCTAATTGGGTTTTACGGGCATTCAGACATGTCTTCTATTCATTCTGTGATAGAATGATTGGTAGGAGGCCCCACAGCTGGTCTGTGAAGAAAGGATATGGCACCCACTCACCATGAATCCCATCCAAAACATTTCTAAAGGACGCAGCACCACATTCAAATCTCGGAGGGGCTCTTTCTTTCAAAGATGAGACTTTGTGTTAAAAAAGACATTAATCCTGTCTTTTCATGAGTTGTTGAATCCAACAAACCTGAGCCTTTCCTTGAACTACAGTCTGTCCTTCATTTTTTGCTGGGCAGGTCCCTTGAATATCAGCATTCCCAATGACCTAGTTAATGGCACCATTTGTATTTGATACTTGGAGGTTCACAGCTTTTTTCAGTTGGGAGAAAGGCATGGGCTTGATGTGAAAGAACAAGCCAACAGGGCCAGGAAAGGCCTTTAGTGGTTGACGGTTTTTCCCCCCTAATGAAAAAAATGTCTATGAGCTGCAACTCTGTGTGTGAAAGGGGTAGATACTACCTTTTCCATAGTGGCTCTTCATCATTCATCTCACTCTGACCACACAGTTTAGCAAATTATGAAATCAATAATAAAACCCCCCTAATCTTCAGTTACCTTTCATATAACTTCTCCCCTGTGCCCAGATAGCCTCCAAATGCAGTATTTTAATCCTGCAAATCTTAATAAAATGAACAAGGAAGCAAAGAAGGGTATGGGCAATTCAAGTATTTTATCAGCGTTTCCCAGAAAAAAATATCTGCCCAAATGGCTGTATTTTCATTTAACCAATAAGACATTTAACTTCCATTCATTTTCTTCTTGTCCTTTCTTCCATTTGTGTATTTTTGTGTGTGTGTGTGGGGGGGAGTTGATCTATGACTTTCAGAGATTGAGAAAGTGAGCAATTTGTCATTAACTTAACTGGACACAGATCATATGCAGATTCCAGGGTCGTAGCGTTCCAGTCGGTCCTCCTACAGATTCTCTATTAACCCATCAACCCGCCTGAGCGTCTTCCCAGGGCAGAAGGGACACCAAGCATTAAAGGATGGCTGGCACTTAGGAGCTAAATTCAGGCACAAGTCTACCCATTTGATACCACCAAGCCCACTATGCCAACGCCCCCAACTCATTTTGACTTGTGTCTCATTGCCACTCCAGGTCCATGAGGAGTTGCCTAGGGAGCCTTCTTGGAAACTTGCCTAGTGGTGGGTGCTTTACAGAGCTCAGCAGATACAGAAGAACGAGCCCTGGCCAAGGCCTAAGAGGATCTAGACCAGTGGTTCTCAACCTTCTGGCCCTTTAAATACAGTTCCTCATGTTGTGACCCAACCATAAAATTATTTCCGTTGCTACTTCATAACTGTCATGTTGCTACTGTTATGAATCGTAATGTAAATATCTGATATGCAGGATGGTCTTAGGTGACCGCTGTTGAAAGGGTCGTTCGGCCGCCAAAGGGGTCTCGACCCACAGGTTGAGAACCGCTGATGTAGACTTCTCTTTTGAGCTCTGTTCCACACCTGCTCAGTGGACAACTCCCATACTCAGCAAGGCCGTGTGACGTAGTGTGTAAGGCCAGGGACCTGGAAATGAGAACCGAGTTTATTTTCATATCCACCACTCACAACCAGTGTGGTCTGGACCTCAGCTTTCTCACTTACAGACAGAATTGCACTTAATTATCTGTAAGGTCTCTTAGAGCTATATAATTTTCTAGCTCCCCAAACACAAATCCCCTCAATGCTTTTCATTTTAATCAAAAGAGTAACATATGATCAAGCAATGTAAAAATATTAGCTTGAATCATATGAAACTGCTCCTATTTAACCATTTTTGGTCAATA
>NC_138079.1:85871816-85954316 GCF_964212035.1 Myotis nattereri | reverse complement strand
CTCTCCAGTTCCATCCATGCTGTTGCAAATGGCTAAAGTTCCTTCTTTTTTATAGAGGTGTAGTATTCCAATGTGTAGATATACCACAGTTTTTAATCCACTCATCTGCTGATGGGCACTTAGGTTGTTTCCAAATCTTAGCTATTGTAAATTGTGCTGCTATGAACATATGGGTGCATATATCCTCTCTGATTGGTGTTTCTGGTTTCTTGGGATATACAGTGGGGCCTTGACTTACGAGTGTCCTGACTAACGAGTTTTTTGAGATACCAGCTGTCTCTCCTCCGATTTTTTGCATTGAGTTGACAGAGTAATTTGAGTTAACGAGCTCCTTAATGAGCTCCTTAATGAGCTCGGGCTCAGAATGAGTTAAACTCGTAAGTCAAGGCCCCACTGTAGTCCTAGAAGTGGGATTACTGGGTCAAATGGGAGTTACATTTTTAACTTTTTGAGGAAACTCCACACTGTCTTCCACAGTGGCTGCACCAGTCTGCATTCCCACCAGCAGTGCACGAGGGTTCCTTTTTCTCCACATCCTTGTCAGCACTTGTTTGATGATTAGTTGATGATAGCCATTCTGACACGTGTGAGATGGTACGTCATTGTTGTTTTGATTTGCATCTCTCGGATGATTAGTGACTTTGAGCATGTTTTTATATGTCTCTCAGCCTTCTGTATGTCCTCTTTTGAAAAGTACCTACTTAGGTCCTTTGTCCATTTTTTGATTGGATTGTTTATCGTCCTTTTGTTCAGTTGTATGAGCTCTCTGTAAATTTTGGAGAGTAAACCGTTATCTGAAATGGCATTGGCAAATATGAAGATTGGCATCTTATTGTGCCATTTATGAGCTCACAAAGTTGAAGGGGGTTCAGGTAGTCTAACCTGTGATTTATCAGTCCAACTGGGAGCGTCATGGGGGGATCTTGAATGATTATGCCAGGACAAAAGGCATATATAAGTTGGGACTGTCCTTGGGAAATGGGTGTGTGATAACCTGGGTTTAGAAGGCTATTTCTTTCTTTTGCTTTTTTTTTTTTAAACATATTTTATTGATTTCAGAGAGGAAGGGAGAAGGAGAGAGATAGACACATCAATGATGAGACAGAATCATTGATCAGATGTCTCCTGCACGCCCCACATTGGGGATTGAGCCCGCAACCCAGGCATGTGCCCTGACCAGGAATCGAACTGTGACCTCCTGGTTAATAGGTTGATGCTCAACCACTGAGCCACACTGGCTGGGCTACTTCTTTATGGGCTCTCTAAATTTGAAAAACAGAAAAGAAAAAGAGGCAGGGATGAAATATCCAAATAACTCCTCCTCTTACTGTGACATAATCCAAATCGGAAACTGCCAAGGTGGCCAGGCCAATTTCATACGGAAATTTGTTGGGTGTTTCTTTTCCTTCTTTGCTCTCTTGTAGCAGCTCTCAAATGTCCTGGCCTCAGGACCCCTGTACACTCTTAAAATTTCTGTGGACTTCCAGATAGTTATTATATATGTGTTATTGTATCTGCTTATGGTTATCTTATTAAGAATTAAAACTTGGAAAACTGTAAAATATTCATTCATTTGAAACTAAAAATATAGTGTGGTGAAGGCCTGGGGCCAGGGGGCAGTGTGGGCTAGAAGGGGTCAATGGGGAAAAAGGGGAAATCTGTAATAGTTTTGTGTGTGTATGTGTGTGTTTTTGTTTTTTTATAATTTCATAGCTATTTTTCCACAGTTTAAAAAAGTTTATATTTATATATATTTATCTTTAAATATATAATGTAATACTGTTAACAATAAATATTTTTAAAAACTAAGAATAAACCTATTACATATTAACAAACAATACATTTTTATAAAAAATACTTATATTTTTCCAAAACAAAAAAATTTAACGGGAAGAGTAGGATTGTTTGACATTTTTTGCAAATGTCTTTCCAATGTCTGGTTTTGGAAGACAGGTGGAGTCTCCTATCTGCTTTTGCATTCATTCTGTTTCAATCACATCTGGAAAATTCCATGTACATTCAGGAGGGAATGGAAGTGGTTTCAAAGGTGAACATCATATAATGAACAGTTTTGGCCTTGGAACTCCTGACAGGGCCTGGGACCCTTCCCCATGGCACACCTGGACCACACTTTGAGAACCACTGTGAACATGTTCTCCACACTTTCTAGGAATATTTGCTAACTAAATCCCACCCTACCCTCAAGGAAAGTGAAACTTGTTGTCTTTGGTGCTAATGATTCTGGCACCAAGTTTAAGGCCATCGAAGTCTATCTGAATGAGAAAGACCAGGTCTGGGAAGAGAACCTGAGACGTGGAGAAGGGCTTCCCTGAGACTAGAGAAGGACTCACCCAGGATGGATTGGAAGAGAGAGGGTGGTCTCAGAGGAAGAGGGCCCAGGCCCATTTTAGGGGCAGCCCACAGGAGGAAGCAAGACCCCAGAAAAAAATGTCCATTCCAGGCTCCCAGTGTTCACGGGGATAGAAATGAGGGACGTCCTAGTTGTGAGCTGGGGACATAAAGCCTAAGGACTTCCCATCTTCAAGATCCCTTGGCAACAGGTAAGACACAGAACCTGGACCAGACTCTGAGGACAAATGAAGCACCAGGAATGGCTTAGTTCAGTTCCCCTTAGGGGTGCTGTTGCAAGAAGAAAATGAGATTGACTTAAGAAAGCGAAGAAATGTGGTATTTCTTCCATACTAGAGATCGTGGACTGATCTTACTCACTTCTTCCGTATCTGTCTCGCCTAGCTGGAAGCCACCAGCGAGCCAGGCCAGCGTCTCTGCCATGTGCACAGCAACAAGAAATTCCAGGGCCTCGGTGAGGGCAGAATGGACCACTCAGTCAGCCTGGCTGACCGCGGCTCAGAGAGGCCGGCAGAGGTGGAAAAGCGGAGAAGAGACAGTTACCGTCCAAGGTCAAGTTCTCAGCTGTGCTGTGGCTTACGCTGTGGATCAGGCAGGCTATTCCCTTCTAAACCTTCTCTTCCTCATCTGTGAACCGAAGAATCCTCCCTACGCTCATTACAAGAATGAACCGATTTAAGTCACAGGAAAGCACTTAACATAGCCTCTGCAATGAAGTAATCGTGTTGTTTTCCCTTTATACCACTCAACTGTCCCTTCCCGGGCTGCCCTCCAGGGTCAGAACGCCTTGTTGTTCTCACAGCCCCTACGCCTAAAAGTGCCAGGGCTCTCCCTCCGGGATGGGGATTCTCCCACTGGAGGGGGAGCTCCACAAGGACAGGAATGGTGCTGTGGTTTTCCCTTCACTGCGTTCCGTGTCACGCACAGTGTCTGTCACTCACAGGCATGCGATGCTGGAATGAATGAATGGAGAACACACGATGCACACGTCAATTATTACCGTGGAAACATTCCTTTCTGTGGTTTAGACACAGTAGATTTCAGGAATCTGAGACTCAAAGAAAAAAATGAAATAATGAGAAAAAAACAATCAATGCTAGGGAGGCAAAGGCGCGTCCACCTCGCACAGACATGGGGTTCCAGGAGAAGGAAGAGTCTTGAAAAAGGCTTCAGTTCTGAACAAGACCCCGAGTCAGGGTTTCTTGCTTAAAATCGTAGCACATTATCCTAATTAACACCTAGCCCTTCCTCCACAGAACTGGTAAGCTAGCCAGTAAGTGATTAAAACATTGCTACCTGATTACTAAATAGTTAAATGCTTAAAAAGGAATCACAGTTAATGGGCTATCACAGGTGAGCTCGTAAATTATGGCTGCACCATGGGTGTGCACGTGCTGCTTGAAGGGTATCACTCCCCCAACCACTCAGTCTTCTCAATCCCTCAGTTGCCTATCAGGAGTTGGAGATTCCACACTGACTTCTGGGGAGAGGAAGATGTTAGGAATGTGGGCAGAGGATGTGGAAGGGAAAGAGGAATTGTGGCAGTTGAAAGATTCAATACATGGAAGTAAACACCAGCTAATTAAAGATGCCTGCTAACACACATCAAACACTGGGCACTATGAACAGAGCAGATGTATTAACTTCCCACTCCTGAAACAGCTACACAACTCCCTGGCTACTCTTCTACACCCCCTTCCCCTCCCTCCTGCCTCCCTCCCTTCCTTTCTCCCCTCCCTACAGCCCCCCCCCCCTCGCTCTGACAGCACTATTAATGATCGTTAATGCCCCACAGGCTCTAATGGGTCCCGCTGGGAGTCCAGAAATACTGCAATTTGTATTGAGGATTTAGACATAACAAAAAAAAGCCCTCTGCTCCTGGGAGCCGGAGCTTGATCAGTTAACTCCCCCCCTGGAATTGCACAACAGAATAATAAATGACAGCTCTTCGATTAAATCAAGCCTTCTGCCGTAAGTGCCAGAGAGAGTGTGATTGTCACTAACAGTCTACTGCTTGTTAACACCACTGAAGTATGAACAAACAGTAGTCAACACTTTACAAAGTAAAAGTCTCTGCAATACCTTTGGTATTTGTGTCTGCACATACACACATGTGCGCGCACACACACACACACACACACACACTCAGTTTTGAGATCTTCCCCTTTAGATATTTTGGGTAAGTTTTTATGTTTTAGCTACCTATTTTTTTTTTTAATGTCCAGGAAAGCTCAATACAAAAGCTAGCTGCTGTCATGTTAAAAACAACAAAAAAAAAGTACACAGTATAGTATTCTTGATGAAAGCTTTATTCTATATTTCTTAGGTAAGCTAGGAAAAGGGAACAGGTAAAGTAGGCTATATCTGAGTTTGTGGGTGATTTTCCACTTAAATTTATTTCCTATAATATTATAGCCTTCTGACTCAAAAGTTAATTTCTATAAAGTGGGTGATTAAGACAAGGTTTGATCAGGGTTGGTGCTCACACAGAACCAGCAGTCCCCTGTCTTGGAGATACCAGCTGCTGCTTTCACATCCACAGCTCAGTGTGGGACCACAGCTGACCTCCAAAATACTTGAAAGATGCAGGGGGGAGCTCAGCAGGGATCAGCCGGGGTTGGGGTGCACGCACCAGCAGCTGAGTTCTCTGCATGGAGATTAGAGCCGGGTGTGCAATCCAGCCCATAAGAAGCAACATGGCACCTGCCTTTAAGGCGCTTACACTTGAAATCAGAGGGCAGCCAGAAGGGGTCCTCCCAGGCCCAGAAAGAGCAGTGTGGGCTGCAGACTTCCTCTCGGTCTCCAGAGATGGATGGTGTCCATCTGCACTTGACCTTTCCATAAGGCACGATCGCATGTTTGTTTTCTCAGGACAGCTGAGAAGAATGATTCTCTCTCCCTCTTCCTCCCTCCCCGCCCCCCCCCCCGCCCCCACCCACTTGGGGGAGAGTTGGTCTTTACACAGTATCTTAAAGTGAACGGCAGATGGTGTGAACTCCAGTTAACCATATTCACTTGCAGATTCAGAATTATTGATGATAAAAGCTAAACTATGAGGCATGTTCCATCTGCTTATTTTCCGATTTCCATTTGTTGTAGTCCTGTTAATATTACTGGGATTCTCCTTTCTCTCCAGAAAAGTTGCCATAAGGGCATCTACCTAGAGACATCTGTCGCCTCTCGCTCTAGACGTTGTCCTCGCCCTGCTGCTGAGGCCCTGTGCTCCCTCCCCCCGCTGCGCCCCCCCTGCTCTCCTGTCCTCTCACTCCTTTAGCAATGACCTTGACTGTCTCCGGCCCAGGACACTCGAAGGACTAAACTGGACTCAAGGTGACACCTGGGGCAAGGGGGCCGAAGTCACCTGCCAGTGCTTCTCAAACTGGGTGCAAAGGAAGCAGTGCCAAGAGGGACACCACATAAGGGCAGCACCTGGTCCTAGGGCAACACTTTTGCTCTGAGACTGAAAAGAGGGGTTGGTAATTAAGCTGAGAAGAAGCAAACACAAACATACTCAGTGGAGGCGTGCCGCTGAGTCCCCATCCCAGTCCTCCAGGACTGCGAGTCCTGCCACAGGGACGCTTTTAGAGGCACCGCCTCCCCAAGCCCCACTGTTAGCAGGACCTGGGAGTGCGGAGTCAGCTCGCCAGCGGCATTTCCCGCCTTGGCTTGCCTGCTCTCCCGGCAGGACAACAGCTGGACTTGCCCTGGGCATAACGACATTTCAAAGAGCCCCATGCCATTCACTGCCAGCAAGAACTTCCTCAGTAACTTACAGGCCTCTTTTAATCAAGAGGCAAAGCTCTCCGTCTTGTTGACACTTATGACCCCGATGTAAAATACTCCGATTGTTTAATTCAGAGGGGACCCGGAGAAAGCGCAGGCCCTCTCCATTAGGACGCTTCCTAATGGGAGCCATACATCAAGGCCCTGCCTCTAATCGGAAGAACAGCTGTTTAGAAACCTGTCCTGGGCCTATGGTTTGGAGCTACTTTTCGGGAGATGAACACTCCTCCCATTCATTTCATCTTCATTCCTACTCTGGTGAAGAGGACTCGGAGAGAAAGCCATCCCCTGCCTGGCTTCATTTCCTCCCCCCACTCTCCCCCCTCCGCCTGTAGCCTCCTGTTTCTCCACCAAAAAGGCGGTCCTTAAAATTCATCCCCTTGGTAGTCTTCTCCTGAGGTTAATGAACAAATAAAAATATAGACAAACTTGTTTTAATACATAATGAAATAAGAGCATTTTGAGTAACATAGAATAAGGTAAGAGTCCTCCATCCTGGAAAATAAATTATTTTTTAAAAAGAAAAAAAATATAGAATGATTGTCATTTCGTGAGCACTGAGAGAGCGAAGGTCCAGAGCCTGGCACCTTGAGCCACTAAAGCAGCGGTTCTCAACCTGTGGGTCGCGACCCCTTTGGCGGTCGAACGACCCTTTCACAGGGGTCGCCTAAGACCATCCTGCATATCCGATATTTACATTACGATTCATAACAGTAGCAACGTGACAGTTATGAAGTAGCAACAAAAATAATTTTATGGTTGGGTCACAACATGAGGAACTGTATTTAAAGGGCCAGAAGGTTGAGAACCGCTGCACTAAAGGAAGATGCACCATCAGGTGAACCAGAGGCACAGAATTTGAGCCTCGGGCCAAATCTCTTGCCTTCTCCCAACCACTCCAGCGTGTGGATCTTTTCAGGGGGAGCCTTTCACACAATGACAACTAATTGCACTTCCTTGCGATTTTCTTCTTTTTGCTCTCCCCCCTGTAGACTACAGGCTGCACACAGGCATTCATTCCGCACCAATTAGAGCCCACGGGCCCCGAATAGTGGGACACCGCATTACTTTTCTTCCCTACACAAGGTGGCACCTAATTAATGTATACAGCTTGATTAGCTTGGAGATTTAAGTATACACCCGTGAACACTGCACTATTACTGCGATGTTCTGATGACAATGAAAGTTAATGAGCAAAATACGCCTCATCCTTTCTCACAGCTTCACAATAAAACACGTCGTGAAAACTTACCAACAGCAAGAGGTGACTCTGGTTTGCCTTAGAAGGTTTTGGAAATTTTGCTGCCAGGCCCAAACACTTGCAGGGAGGAACCTCCCAATTTAAAAAGAAAAAGAGATTTAGGTTTTTGTCTAACCCACTCTATTCTCTGAGAAGCTGTCAATCAAATAAGTGAAAGTGCCCATTCGTTGCACAAGTGTGATAGCGCCTCTCCTGCCTGCCTGCCCCCTTGCTGTGCCTGTCACACATCTGCTCTGCTCTTCACACTTCGGTCGCCAGTCCCTGCACCGACAGTCTCTGTTGCTTGGCTGTCGACCCCTCACGCCTCGTTAGTCATGTGTGACACCTGCACCGAGTACCTTTCCACTGACACTGCAGGGCGGCCTCTGGTGGGAAGAGGTACTTTCCAGAAGAGCTTCCACAGAGGCCCGGGCTGTGTGGCAAGGGTGTGCCACGGCGTCAGCGTGGCTCCCCTCACCCCACTCGGTGAACTCTCTTTATTAAACTTCCTTACACTTGGCTTCCTTTGAAGGCTGGGCATGTGGCTGTTAGGAGGTGGAGGAGGGAGTGCAAGCAGAAGGAAATAAAAACAGTCTATAAAGCTTTAATATTTAACATGCAACAAATCTATGTGCTCGGTGCACGTGCAGCAACCTGCAAAGTGGCAGAAGAGAGATGTCTCAACAGAGGAAGGCATTACAAAGACTTGTATAACTGAGCTCAAAACTCATGACTCATTACCAAACTAATGAAATCTCAGACTTAAAAAATTCAAAATCGGTTTTGTTTTCATTATAAACCCATTGTCAGCTAGTCCCACTAACAAGCAATCTCAATTCTTTAGCAGAGGGGAGATGGTTGTTGTAAAACACAAAGCAAAACAAATGGAAGTGTGTTCTTAAGATGTCATTTTCCACTGGGAGTAAAATTTTTCTCTGCATTTGGGCCAATTTTCAAACCTTCAGGCACCACCTATGGATCATCGCAAATCCACAGATACACATTATAGTGTACTGGCTTTGTAACCCTAATTCCAGACCTAGGATTTGGAAATCTAGCTACATTTTTACTATTTGGTGACACAAATGGATGTAGTAAATGGCAGACATAGCTGGATTAACATGTGACAATGTAGGGACCACGGTCAGGCGCCGTCTCTTGTCCAGAGGGATACGTCATGTGCCGAATTCCCTGTTTCTGGGTTCTGACTACATCTGGAAGGCCCTTTGCAGCTACAGGCAGGCTGACCTGTAGGCCAGAAGGAAAAGCCATGCAGGTCACTGAGATTCCCACAAGGATCTCAGTCCCAGGGCTTCCCTCCTGTCCAAATGCCAAGCAATAACCTGGTACCTGCCCCGCCAGTCTGCGCATGTGGAGTATGTGCCCCCAAAGTAAACACAGACAGACAAGCAACACACTTACCTCTCCTCGTAGATTTTTATTAATTTTTATACTGTGCTCATATGCCACTGTACTAACCTATTTCTAAAACATACACACAAAAAGGAAATCTAAAGGAGATTGAAAATAAGAAGTAGTTCTACGTTTTTCTTCTCACATTCCAAATTATTGTGTTCCATGCACACCAGGGCAATTATCAGCTTAGTCTATCTATTATTTTGTGCCTGGAGAAGACGCAAAAGAGCAAGCATTTCCCTGAGCATCTGAACTCACGGGCCAAAGCGGTAGAAGCAAAGGGCTCGGTGGCACAGCTTGCAAAAGGTTCAGGTCTTCTGAACACCCCGTCTCAGCCCCGAGGGTGAGGGGAGGCTTTCTGACTTGAAGCGGGCCACATGTGTTATTTCCTCTGTCTCTCACCCTTGTGAGAGATGTCAGATGTGGTTGCGATTTTTATGCTTTTCTCTCTATCCCACATTCTCCACATGTTGCTCATTTCTGTATTTGCTCTGGGTTCCATGCCATTCTGCCGCATGTCCCTGCATTCCTTTCTCTGGGCCTTCAGTCCCACCTCAGGCTGCTGGCTCCTTTCAGAGCAACTTGCATGATCAAGACAGGAAGTGGGACACTCTTCAAAGAACAGATGGAGAGAGCGAAGGCCACAGGCTGTCATGTACTCACAGAGGGAGGGGAGTTTTGTTTGAAGGGAGTGAAACAGTGGTATTGGAGAGGGAAGAAAGGCGGGGCTGTGATTAGGAACTGCCAGGATTCCAGCCCTTGGGCAATCCTTTAAAACACGTCTACTCATGGCCTATCTGTTGTAGGACACGGTGTCTTTGGCTGTGGCACTCCATGCTAATCAGGAAAGATGAGTACCATTAGCATCCATGCAATAAGAGAGATCGTAAAGGGCCGCACTCAGCTCGGCAGGAACCAGCATGCGGCCGGAGTCCTAGCAAGTCCTGCTGGACTGCACTTGGAAATCCCTCTTGAAATGGATCCTTCTGCCTTGTCTCTGTTCAGACCAGAACCTCCCACCAACATCCCACCCTAACTGGTAACTCTACACCACAGCTTCTGCCAGCCAGCTTCCTATATTACCCATTCTATATTTCCTTCTTCACCTTCTTCACCTCCATAGCTCCTTCACTGGTGAGGGCGGCGATTCTTAACATTCATTTCAACATTCATTTCTCCTGCCCTACTACCTCTGAGGAAGACCGGCATCGGTGACTGACTAGGATGGGCCTCTCCCGGGGTGGGAGGCTGGCCCGGTGTCAGGGCTGAGGCAGGGACTCTGGAGGGGTGTGTGCTCTGGAGAAGAGTTTCCTCTGTGAGCGTTCAAGAGCCCTCACCTCCAACCCAAGCTGCTCTGCGAGCCGTATCACCACCCTCCTCGCCTGCCTGGCATCCCAGTCCCTCACCATGGCGGGTGGCTCCCCTCTGGGACTGAGAGGCCCCTCCATACCTGGGCTTTGCACATGCTGTTCCCTTTGCGCATGCTGTTCCCTTCGCTTGAGGTTCTCTCCCCACTGGCTTGTCTTGCTGGGCTCTCTGCAACACCACCTTTCATCTCTGAAGAAAACAACTGCCTTTTCAATTCTCCCCTCCCCGTTCCCTTCTACAGAGGTGCCTCCTCCTCGGGGCCTTTCAGTCTGGTGCCTGTCCCACCGACATCACAGTGGTTCATTCAGCTCCGACCCCCAGGAGCCTGGAGGTGTCCAGGAGCAGGGACTCATCTTACTCGTATGTGTCACGAAGGCAGCCAGCTCGGTGCCTAGCAACACTCAAGATGATGGACCTGAACTGAGAGAGATGCCAACATTACTGTCACTGTGGCTGCTGGTACCTGGAGCCATGCTCCCTGCCCATCTCTCTACCCACGCCTTGGGGCAGCCCCCCACCCCCCAGCCTTCTCCCCTGCAGACTGCAGACAGCCGGTTACTGTGGCAGCAGTGATTTACAACTGCATTTAGCGGAATCTAATCAGAAGTGTGAATACTCCCCTTCTATCTGGCACACATCATCGGAGCTCTAATTATTCACACATTTTGGCAAGCGTTCTGGTGTTCCCCTACCAAGCTCCTAATCCCAGCAGATCAGTTAAAATAAATGAAAGAGAGATTCAAAAGGCACTTTAAAAATTCAACTGTTCTCCAAATGAGTTTGAACAGGCTCCAGATAACTAGTGGTTGCAGCTGACTGGCATTTAAAACATAAGAACCCTTCTGCCTACCCCCATCCCAAGTTCCGTCCAGTACCCCCTGCATCTAAGGACATGATTCTCCTCGATTTAAGAGAAACACTTGAGACCAGGCCCCTGACATGTTTTCAATGATCTGCATTAAAAACCAGGAAAATGTAGTCGCCACCCCAAGATCCAATCAGTGCCAAAGCGATTCTGCCTTTTCCACACAGGTAATGCGATACCAGCCCAGGACCCATGATTACAGCGTTCTGAATGCGTCTATTACAGCGCTCCCAAGTGCAGGAAGTCATTAAGGCAAAAATTACAGCCATGGACCAAGGCTGGCATTCGAGAAAAGTTTTCAAACA
This sequence comes from Myotis nattereri, assembly GCF_964212035.1. NCBI lineage: Eukaryota > Metazoa > Chordata > Mammalia > Chiroptera > Vespertilionidae > Myotis > Myotis nattereri. Next base: position 85,942,969 of record NC_138079.1, on the reverse strand, counting down.
CACACACACACACACACACACACACAGCAAGTACATGTATTCGCAAACTTAAGGAAAGCAGCACACGCAGCTTCCCATGCTCTCTGCCCTTTCTCTGTGCCTGGACTTCTCCTCCCCCAGGGACCCTCGAAGCTTCCTCCTTTAACACCTTTAACTCTGTTCACATGTCTCCCTCAGTAAGACCTTCTCTGCCGGCCCCACTTAAGAGTACAAGACTCTTCTCCTCACCCCGCAGGCTCTGCCTCCCTCCCTGCTTTATTTTTCTCCTTATCGTTTACCACCACCTGACACCTTAGGCATGTTACTCATTTATTAATCACCTGCCAGCCCCCCACTGGAATGTAGGGATCCTTAACTGTTGTAGCCACTGATGCCTACAGCAGCCTCTGGCATGTAGCAGGTGCTCAATAAATATGTTACTTAGAGGCTCTTCCCGGTGGTCTATGTGTGCCTGAGACTGAGTCCCAGAGGCACTGCCCTTGCACTTGCTCACCTCCTAACCGAGCTGATGTGGAAGATGCCAAGTAACACAAGGTTTTGGGGAAATCACGGGTCCTGAATTCTTGACTTGGCGGCTCTGTCCCTAATGTGCCGGGCAACCCAAACTTCTGTCCCTGCAGCTTTCAAACAAGGTGCGTATTGAGAAAAACGACCTTCCAGGACTCCAAATAACTTGGAAGAGGTAAAGGCGCTCTCCACATGCAAGGTGATACCATGCTCCAAAGATAGGGCAGTGCTTTCCAAAATACTTCCCAAACCGAGCATTCTCAGTTATGTAATACTAGTGTCTCAATGCACGGATTTGTGCACATTGAAAGGAAATTAATTAGAAGAAATATTTTAATATCGCTATTCACGTCTTGCTAATTAAAAGAATAGGATTCTACTGAGTCTCCTATCTACCTACTCCAGGACTTCTGTGAGGATCAAATAGGATGAGGCACGGGAAAACGCTTCACAAACATTTGATTAAACTGTAAAATGTTTGCACCTGGCTATAAAGCAAGTCAGGTTCCTAGGCTGAAGAAACTCCAAGGAGGCTAGTTGCTAGGGAGAGGAAGCTGGGCGTTGCTACGTGACATCATTACCCTGCGCCCATAGCCACCATTTCTGGGCTGGGCTGTGGGCCACATTTTGTGCCATGGGGTCTTGGCAGCGTTGGCTGCAATTTGGTGGGGTGTCGCTCCAAGGTGGTGGCGGGGCCTGTGTCCCACTTGGGGGAAGCCGAGTGTTGGTTTGTCGGCGCCAGATCCGTGGTGCGGTTTATTTTTAAATGGCCAGTGCGTGTCATGGCAGCTCTTGCATTGAGCATCTGCCTCCTGGTGCTTGGTGTGTGTCATAGCTACGGGTTGGATGGACGACACTTAGCCTTTTATATATATAGATAACCACAGTTACACGAAGGGAAACAGTGCAGCCATTCATCCTGTTCTCCTTCACTCAAAACTCTGGCTCACCACAGACAAGAGCACCCTGTCCAAAAGCTTCAAGAAGGTGAGTGTGTGTGTGTGTGTGTGTGTGTGGGCGCATGTGCATGTGTGCGTGTGCTTTGGGGTGTCAGGGAGTAGAGAGCATTACCATAGTGCAGGCTTCTCCCTACCTTCATCTCTCCGGGAGGCTGGGGGCGACTGAATGCTTTCTGGGGCAGGAAGGTTCTAGGTGACTCTTCGGACAGAGGAGGGGGCACTTGCAGTAGCTGACTAAGTAGGTCGGGTTTTAAAACAGATCCAGGATTTAAAATACTGGCTATTTGAAGACTGACCCCCCAAAGGGAACTTCATCTGGTATTTGAACGGTGAGCCCCGAAGTCCCGGGCTTAAGGTGGGGGTGGACTTTAAATCCAAGCTCTGTGGGTTTTTTATGGTTATTCATAGGAGAGAAGGTTGCTTAACACTGAGCAGAACTGTTCCCTTGCTCCCTCCCAGGTGCCTGGGTAACTGAGAGACTTTTGTTGCTAGGGTCGGCATGAGACCAAGGAAAATATCACCCCACTTGTCTATTTACATAAAATACTCCAACCATTTATGTGTCTTTACGTTTAGGGGTAACAGCCACACAGAATAGATGTTGATGTTTCATGCATGTGAAATAACACAGTAGAAAGCTACTTTAAGAAATTACTTTCCTTCAGTGTCACCATGGAAACCAGCCAACATAATCTCTCCACACCTAACTCTGGGGGGTAAGGAATAACAGTGACGGGGGGAGACAATCCAAACATTGAAAATGCTCATAAATTCTGTTATGTGCCAAAAAATTTAACTTGAGACATTTTTCCTCTGCTCTGGGCTGGGATGTCAACCTGTGATGTTTACTTTGTGAACTCTGTTTGATTTTCAAAACTAAAAAAATCAAATTGGGAAGTTTAGTGAAGTTCCTGCTAAGCCATAAATCACTTCAGAGCCTACAACAGCCTCCAGCCTGTTCTCCTAAGTGGACTTGAGTAGGAGGCTATGGAGAAAGAAGAGGCGGCAGCTGGTGGGGACTGAAGGGGTTGAAGGTGGGCAGGGGCAGCGGGGACCTGGGGAACTGGCTGGAATGAAGATGAAAGGAGGGCAGGAGGGCGGTCAGCGCCAGTCCTAACTCCCCCTCCTCATTCCGGTATGGATCCGATCTCTAAGGCTCCTACGCCCCAGTGTTTTCCTGGTCATGGGTCCAAACGAGCCCTTTAGGAAGCTTCCTGCTGGACCCAGGGACCCAGTCAACCTGAGGCCCACTTGGCTTCTCAAGAATAAAGAAAAAGAAAAAAGACAAAACTCTATCAGAGTCTGATTATTTGTAAAATAAATGTAATTTTGGAAACAAACCTAGGCATTTATGAGAAAAAGAAAACTTTACAGGGATTTCCCAATTTGCTATTTGTTTCCTTGTAATTCACTCCTGGTTGGGAAGACAAGCTTCTTAGCAACGACTTTTGATTCTCAGCAAAAGTGCTCCAGGTGGACATGAGTTGCTGTTACAGAGACCAGCTCTGCACTGAAGAGGGACATTTTATTCCAAGTCTGGAAGGCCTAGTTCAAGCATGTCAAACTCAAAGGCTAACATGTGCCAAATAAATGAGGCATGCGGCCCATGGGCCGTGAGTTTGACATTCTTGGCCTAGTTCAAAGAGGAAGCTGATTTCAAATCATATCGTCCTTCGCATTTATTTTTTTTAAACTCAGGATTTGCCTCACATGAATCCTTACTATTTTTGTGGTTGATTTGGGCAAAGACTATTTCTCTCCTGTCCTATCATGTTATATTTTTTTCTGGTCAGTGGATTTTATTTAATTGCCTAAAACTGTATCTCAGTTCTAAATACTGTTCCCCATCCCTCAAAACATCCTAGTAGTAACGGTGCTTTGTATATTGTAATGCAATGTGAAGTAAGTATCTTTTCTGCCCTGGCTGGTGCCTTAGTTGGATGGAGTGTTCTGTACACCAAGAGACTGAGGGTTCCTGGTCAGGGCATATACCTAGTTTGTGGGATTGATCCCAAGTTGGGGTGAGTACAGGACGCAACCTAGCAATGTTTATCTCTCACATGGATGCTTCTCTTTCTCTTTCTTTTCTCTCTCTCTCTCTCTCTCTCTCTCTCTCTCTCTCTCTCTCTCTCTCTCTCCACCTCCCCCCCCCCCCCCCGCTTCCTGTTCCTCTCTCTAAAAAAAATCAGCAAAAACATATCCTTGAGTGAGGATTAAAAAATAAGTACCTCTTCGCAAAGGAATTAGACTTTCCAAGAAAGGTTATTTAATAAACTACTAGAAATAGCAGAAAACTAAAGACTGTATATCATAAATCACATTCAGGCTAATTCTTATGCTTAGTTAACTTTCCTCCTAGAGTTTGATCTGGTCTCTCCATCATATTTACATTGATTGAGCACTTTTGGGAAAGAAGTATGTTCTTTAACAAATTACAGAAGTCACCTTATGCCACTAAGAACACAGAGAAATCCTGAGAGTTGAATGAAATAAATCTGAGACAAAATACTGTAATGGGATGGAGAGGAGGAGTTCATGGAGAAGGCTCCCTCCCACCATACGCGGAGATAGGACTCTCGTGCTTTATCACCTATGTTTGCATCCATTCATGCAGCCCCCCAGCCCACCGGCCGCCCAGCTACTCTGTGATACAGGTATTCCCTAAGTGCACCAAAGTGCTGATGCATGCAAGGCTCTGGTCCCACGCAGGGCACAGACAGGTGAGATGCCATCTATTCTTGAAGGAGGTCACATCTCACCAGGGGTCATATCCCATTTCCCCCTTTCTACTTCTCAGCTCCTATAAACGCACTTCCCCTGGGAAGCAGAAAGGTACCTTCTTCCGCACGCTGCTCCGAGTTCCTGGCTCTGCACATATGCACTTACAAACAGAGAGCAGAGGTGTGCAATCAACAGGAGGGAGCTTTAAAGAAATAATATTCGGTGGCACAAAAAGAAATATAGTGCACAGAAGTGGGAGAGGGAAATTATGTAGGGAGGGCAGAAAAACATAGATAAAAATGCAAAAGTTATTATAATTTATTCATTAAATCCAGCAGGAGAGAACAACACTCTCTCAGAAACACCCAACAGGGGCTAAACTCCAGGACATTCCTCTTCCCTGGCTGCGTTTCAAATGCTGCGCAAGTGGGGTCCCAGAATGCTCTGCATCAGTTTTCACCGCCTGGCCTCCCGCCCAGAGGGGGCGTGCTGTTTGCTCAGACAGTGGTTCACAGTCACTTTCCTCACAGCCCCCCTGTGGGGAGCCCCAAGTCGGCACCTCTGGGCTCTGGTTCCCACTGTGTCTGCAAGTCACTGTGTGACCTTGAGCAAGACCTTGGCCCTCCTGGGCTTCAGCCTTTTTCATTTCTAGTGAAAACATCTACCTAGGCCATACCTAGCTCCCCAACTTGTCAGAGACACTGTAAGACAATGCATGTGAGCGCAGTCTGGAAAGGTAAGGTGAAACCAGTGCTCGAGGTGACTGCCACCCCCCTCCTTGCCCGCTTTCCTGTTCTTTCAAGATACCCTTCTTGCCTGCAGCAATGCCATGGCACAGGCAACCAGTACCTGGTGGGCATGGTGGCCAGATTAGCACAAGACTATTTGGGGGAAGGTGGGGTCTTCCAATTCATTAAGTAAACTTCCACGAGAGCCCCAGGAGTCAGGTGAGGGTCAGTGGACACCAGTCCCAGCAGGGCAGGGCCCCTGGGCCTCAGTGTCGCTGTCTGACCCAGGGGCCTGTGGCAGGGGCACTTGGGTGCACACTGGGAGAGACAGGGTGGGGGGCGAAGCTTCCCCCAAACCATATTGGTATGGTTTTTTGTTTTTTTCCCCTTGATCATTCTAGCTAAGGGTTTATCAATTTTGTTGATATTTTCAAAGAACCAAATTTTACCTTTGTGATTTTTCTCTACTGTTTGCTTCATATTTCGATAATTTTTGCTATTTTATTTATTATTCCCCTTATTATTTTCGGTCTATTTGTACTCTTCCTTTCCTAACTTCTCATGGCAGAACCTTGGTCATTGATTTAGTGAGAGCTTTCTTCTTTTCTAAAGTATAAGCTATTAATTAGAACTATTAATTCTTCCCTAAGCATTACATGAACTGCAACCCACTGATTTAGATATGTAGTATTTTTATTATCGTTCAGTTCAAAATATTTTCTTTTTTAAAAAGTATTTTTACATGTTTTTATTGATTGCAGAGAGATGAAGGGAGAAGGAGAGAGAGACAGAAACTTCAATGATGAGAGAGAAATCATCTACCGGCTGCCTCTTGCACGCTCCCTCCTGGGGATCGAGCCTGAAACCCACACATGTGCCTGACCGGGAACCAAACCATGACTTCTGGGTTCATGGGTCAATGCTCAACCACTGAGCCACACCAGGCAGGCCAAAATCTTTTCTAATTTTCCTTATGATTTCCTCTTTGACTCATATTTAGAAATATGTTGTTTACCTTCCAGATATTTGGGGTTCTCCTGGGTATCTCATTGCTACTGATTTCTAATGAATGCCTTCTAGCTTCACAGCCTCACTCAAATTCTCTCTCCTCACCTCCTTGCCCTTGACTCCCTCCCTGGAGCCTTCCCTTTGCCTGGGTCAGACCATAAGCTTCCAGAGGACAGAGGCCACGCCCACTAATTTAAGGCTGTGTCTCCAATGATTAATTCAGTGCCTGCCCCACATAGTGCGCTCAATACATGTTTGTCAAATGAGTGGATGGCTTCTTGGGTATTTTCTAAATCTCTGTTACTGGCTACCTTATTGGATTAGTTATCCAGGTACACCAGCCTCACTAGAAGGGGAGCTTGGGCCCAGCAGGTGCCTGCAATTTCTAGACTCTCCAGGGCTTAGTCCAGGGCTGACACCAGGCTGGGGGATCGGTTGCTAAAGGACATCTAAGCAATAGCTCTCTGTGGGAAAATCTCAATCTTTCTTCTGATATTGATGGTGATGTCAGGTTTAAGGGACAGCAACAGCGTAATCAATGGTGTTTTTAACAGCAGGCACCGGACGGGAAACAGTTTCTCCTGATGAAGTCATATGCTTCTACGCACAGAGCATTCATCTAACTGTCCCTCTTCCACAACATCTAGGAAGAAGAGAACTACATTTGTGTATTTTCAATAACTTTCATTAACTTGTAATATTGGATAGTGTTTCTCAGCCTCTTTTGTTGACTGATTGCTTTCTCCCAGACTGAGCTGGTTTTGAGTCTCAATGTATGTGTGTTTTTTGTTGGTTTTCTCAAATGCATTTTCAAAAGTAAGGGAGATCGATCCATCGTGTGATCAATCACATAGGTTGCCAATAAAATGCTGCTGAACAAGGCTGTCATCATCCCATTAGGCAGTTCATTAGAATTCCTACCTTTGGGGGGTGGGTGAGGAAAATGGGGCCTTTCCCTATGCACTTGGGGATGTGATGGGACGAGGGAGCCCCTGGGAGGGAGGTGGGACTGAGGGCAGACTCAGCCCCTCTCCTTAGGAAGGTGCTCTGAGAGGCGGGCCTGGGCCTGAGTGATTGGCGCCGTGCGTCCTTCTCTGAAGGACTATGTGTCTCCCCGCAGGCTGCTTACAAAGGCTGAGATGCCTCCCCGGGCAAACAGATGGGAATGTTTGGAGCAGGAAGAAGCCTGAGAGCCAGGGCTACAAGCAGGCTGTCCAGGAGGAAGCGGAAGATCCCGCGAGAGGGCCGAGGGCAGCAGGCTGCTGGGAGAAAGGGACACGCCAAGGCCTCGGCTGCAGCTCTAGGGCTGTGAAGGGCTAACCTGGGGAAAGGATGCCAGGGCCCGGAGGTTCGGGGAACAGGGCCACGGAGCAACATGGCAGAGGAGACAAGGACAGTTCCAAGCAGGACATGGTCTCAGACTGATTGGGGGGATTATCCATCCACAGGCCACGCCAGCAAGAGAGGGAGGAAGGCCGAGCCTGCCCAGGAACACCTGGAGCATTCTTGGCAGGGCTGCTGAGATGTTGGGAACCAAGGAACAGACAGAAGGAAATGCCCGTTTTCAGAAATCAGACCCACAGGCATCGGTAAGCCCACCTGCACCCGCCCCCTCACTTGGAAAGGCAGGCGTGGGGGGCTGAGGAAGCGGCTCCAGGCCTCAGGACAAGGAGCCTGCGGGCCCTGGGCGCCTGGGCTGTCAGGCACCCCTCTGTCCTGGGCTCCTTTCCTTGCACAACAGCCTCCGGGCCTGCAGGGCCTCCCACCACCCGGCCTCCAGCAGCCCGCAGGAGGTGCTCTCCGGTGATTCAGGAATGAGCTGCTGCCAGGCCTAAGGACGCTGTCCCCGGGAGCCTCCTACAGGGCTTCCCTCCAGGAACATCACCGCCCCAGCCCTCCGCTTCCCACAAGCACCAGGCTCCTCCTCGTCCCTATTTTAACAGCTAAAGACATGCACACCAAATGCTTCCTAATTACTACTTTCATGGCAGATGCCGTCGTTTCCCGGATTTCACTGCCATTAGTTTTCCTCACCGATTTATCCTTAGCTACTCTCGTTGAATCCTGCTCGCCTCCCCTGAGCCTCTCCTCCTCGCTCCTCACTGCTTGTCAGCACGCCTCCGATCCCCGGGAGAGATGGAGAGCCTTGTAGAGCCCACTGCGCAAACACACATTCCTATTCATTTATCACATTTAGCATGCGCACTTCCACCCTCATCAACACGGGCCCAGCTCGCTCACTCATTTCCCTCTCCCAATTACAAATTAGTCCATTAGGCTGTCTGCAGTGGGCCCTCTGCTGCAGCCTGGTAATGGCTTCTGAGATTTCCATCATAATCGTAATGGCTCCCTATGCAGCCATGAGGGCAGATGGAGGCCGCTAGTGGGTAATGAGCTATCACGCTACCAAAGGGCACAGCCCTGGGCTCATTATTTAGTCTTGGCTGTTTTGTGAAAACAACAAGAAAGGTAAAATGCTGAAGGGAACACTTTAGCATATTAAATTAACACTTCTTGAAAATTCTCTCTGTAAACACGCCATATTTCCCCTTTATGCAGCATCCCCAGTGCTGGCGCAGGCCATGGAGGCTGGTGGGGGTGGGGTGGGGTGGGGTGGGAGGAAGGAGGGAAAAGGAGGGGGGCTGGAGAGAAATGAGTTAGAAAGGGGGCACCCCTGTCACTGGAGGGCATTTCTCAGGGAGCTGGGTGCTGGAGGAGGCTTTGCTAGGCAGCTACCGTCCCCTCCTAGGGGCATTCGCACCCACTCCCATCCCTCAGAGAGGGGCTGCCACAACCATCAGCCTCACTTACAGCCAGGCTGCCAAATGCCCACAGCGCAAGGCCTGCAGTGCCCAGATAAGGTATCACTGGCTGCAGATTTTTTTTAAAGGGAAAATACAAGAAGACCAAAACAAATTATAAATATAAGACCCAAAACATCCATCACCACCAATCCCTCTCAGATACAACTATCCAAACACTTGCCCGTCGGCAGCATTAGCTTGAGCCTGACTCTGTGCTAAGCTTGTCACATGGGTTGCCATTGGCTCACTCAACCTTCCCTCCGGAACAGGGCTGGTGTTGAGGAGGGAACCAAAGATCCCTCAAGGTGGTGACCTCTCTGAGGGCACAGGAGAGCTGAGATGTGACTCCCAGGAGTGCCACTCCCAGGCCTGTGCTCTTAGTTCTGTCCTCTGGTGCAAGACGAACCTTCTTGAAGAGACTGGTGGCTCCTGTTCCTTCTAGTGATGACCCCCACACCTCAACCCGAGCCTCTTGAACATTTGTGGTAGGTTTTCTAGACAGATGCTGGCTTCTGATTTAAGGTTTAAGGTGCCCCCCCCCCCCCACACACACACCAATGTTATCAATTCTTGCAAAATAGTTTACCCTTAAACTTCCCCACCAAGTTCCCCATTCTCAACAGGTTACTTCTTCAATACATGGCAGCCTTAGGGGCTGGCCCTTAATCTTTCACACAGAATCGGTTCAGATTCCTCAAAATACGTCTCTGAGATGGCCACAGCTGACCCTGACGCGGAGCGGTAGGTCCCAGCACCCTCTCCGGACAGAGGACAGCAACCACAAACACCACCATGAGGGAGACAGCACAGGAACAAACGGGGCTTCTAACCCGAGCCAATCCAGGCAGCGCGTGAGCCCACGTGGTACTGAGGACACGGGCGTGAAACCGGAGGCACTTCTATTGTGAAAGCACAATAAATAATAACACAGAGACCTATTTTCAAGAGCCTTTTCTCCCTTCGAAAGAGTCATTCTAAAACTTTCCTAAAATGCCTGAAGTTGATCCAAAACCTATCATCCCACTCTGTTCTTCACTGGCTCTTAAATCCACTACCACAGGGCTTCCCTCCCAAGGGCTGGAAGGGCTCTCACATCATTTATCTCATTCAACCCCACAAGGACACCGGGAGCCAATGAGGGGAGCCTGCAATTATCCCCGGACACCGAGAGGGAGGTAGCTGGCTTGTCTGAGAGCGCGAATGAAAGCTGAGTCCCTGATTCCCAGTCAGGGCTGACCCGGCCACCCACCGCCCCTTGGGGCTCTGCTGTGCCAGAAGCCACAGACGCTGTCCACACGAATCCCCAAGCCGACTCCGGTAACAGGACGCGGGGGCGGCTGGGAAGAGCCTGACTTGTAGGAGCGGACGTGTCCCAGGGCCTCAGTTTAGGATGGGGCGGTCTGTTTGCAAGCAGAGTGGAGAACCAGTCAACGTGGCTAGGCTGTAAAATACAAATTTATGAGCTGTTTTTGTTAAATTCCGATATGGATTTTTGAAAGCGCAAAGGATGGATGGGTAGATGGCAGCAAGATGTTTAATCAATGTCATAAAATAGAACATTCATTGGGTTTCTAAGATGAAATTAATAATCTGTGTAGAAGTATCATTAGGAGATAAGTGACATTTCAGGCTTTGATTTGTAACTTGCAACAAATCTTACCTCTAGGTAATTCGAGCATTTTGGGGGATACTCAACTTTATTAAAAAATACCCAAACCTTGGCCCCTCTGCTTTACACCAAGCCTTTCTTGCCCTCCAGGACAGACACTAAATAAAAAAGGATACATCACCATATACACGCTTTAAATTAATGAAGACAGAGATATCATATTTAAATTAAATCGGGGATTTCTCACTTGCTGCTTATCAGGGGAACGTCGCTGTCGTTAATAAGTCTGGCTTTTTTTCTCCTTTAATCTGAGACCTGAGGCTTGGGCCTGCTCTGTCTGAGCTGAGACATCTCACTTTCCTCCAGCAGGAAAGGCAAGGGAAGGGGCGAAATGCCCTCCCACATGCATCACAGAACACAACACAGTGTTTGTAGGGCTGAAAGGGGCCCTAAAATCACGAGCCGCAGCTCTTCACTTTACAGATGAGGAACCTGGGAGGCAGGGAGAGGGGCCACAGTGACAAACGAGAGAAAACAGGCCAGGCTTGGACCAAGCGACTCGCCTTCATGCCAAATCATGCGCGTCCCCTAGCTCTGAAAATCAACACCAAATTGGGGGTGGGGGATTAAGCTGGGCTCTAACAAATCTAAGTCATGGGCGCTCGAAGTCCATTTTCTTTGTCTCGTTGTGGTTTGTGCTGGAGGAGGGGCGTGGAGGAGCATGGCTAACGGGCGACAAGAAGAGTAATGGACTTCTCAGTTCGTGCGCATCGGCCTCAGGTAGACACCATGCACGTTCATCCTAATTAGACAGTCCTTGCGTTTCCCGGGAGCCGAGGCCGGGGCTCTGAAGGTGGGACGCTTGCACGGTCATGAGTTGCCCCAGAAGGAAAAGGCCACCTGTGCCCGTCTATCCCAGGTCCCTCAGAGGGATGGTGTACCAATCATCTATGCTAGGTCCCCCAGAGGGATGGTGTGCCCATCATCTCTCCCCAAGAGGGGCCATGCGAAAGTTTATATTAAAAAGGCTCACAAAAACAAAAGAAAGAGATCACATATGACATCCCCTAACTGTGAGTTCCACATAAATACCCTTCCCTGGATATGTTAAAGGACAATTCTACACTTAAGAATGAGAGACGCAGATACATCTATGTATCTATGTATCTATCTACCTACCGACCTGTCAATCTCCCTCCTTCCTCCTGCCATTTCAGATCTATTGGGGGGAAAGGCAGGAATGGAGGGCATAAGAGGGCTACTCACTCTTGTTGAAACAGCCCATTTTCAAGCACAAAACGTCATTTAGGATCCCTGTGGTGTTTGGGATGAGAGTCCCAAACATTACTGGGACCATTTACAATGTGCTCCTCTGTAAACATACTACTCAGAGTCAAGACATTCTCATCGTCATGCCAGCTCCAGAAGCTCCCCCACCCCCCGACCCCATCAATGTTCTGATCCTTTGTCCAGAAAAGGACATTGCTACCCTTGTGGGATCAGGGCCTGGGCACTGGGCAACTCTGGAGACAAAGATAAAATAGCAAACATCCAAAATCTACAGAAACTGCTTGGGGCCGTCTGAACACAGGGCACCGCTTTTTACGGGTTCACGTATGTCACTGTGAGTCTCATTTACATTCTCTCTTTCTGTGCTCTCCTTCCCCGCCTCAAATTCTTCCCCCTCCCTTGACCTCTTAGATAACTGCCTCTCCCTTTCAGATTGGGATGGGACTAATGGGTGAGGAAGCCCAGTGAGTTCAGGAGGACAGAATGCCCCTGAGGTGGTGGGTAGGACGCCCTGAGCCAAAGGAGAGATAAATGGCCATAGTAAGTCCCTGTGTCCTCACAGCTTTGTCCTCCGGAGGTCCTGGGGAGGCATGATGTGTCTCACTAACATTTCCTCCCAACCCCTGGAATTTCATTACAACCATTTATCTTCAAAGAAATTCAAATGCACCCCAGCCCCCTCCCATGAAAAGGTTAGGTCTCTGCTCAAGCCTGCAGACTTTAACCTCATAAATATTCCCAGCTATAAGATCTTATTAAGAAGGTATGTCTCCCAGGAGCATAAAACCATCAAGCTGTAAATTTTATTTAATTTCCCATGAGATCCTATGGCCTCATACATATAATTAGAGTGCAGTATAGAGCACTTTTTTGTGTTTTGTCAATAAATCACCAGGGAACAATCAACGTTTAAGAGGACAAGCTTTAATGATTTTTCAGACCCCTAAGCAATCGTGCCTCCACAATGGCAAGCCAGCCTTTAACCTCCTCTAACTAGGACTGTGGACTGTGGCGTCAGATAGCACCCCAAACACTTAATCCTATTAGATTCCCCAGCCCAGACAATCACGGCAGAACACCCAAGGGACGTATTGATTTTGATGTGACCGACAGAGAAGACAAGCTGCCCTACTGACAGTGCTTTATTAAGTGTTTACAAATTAAATATCTGACGGTCTGCACCAGGCCCAGCTCACTTAAACGGGCCAGTGTTGAGATGTGCGAACTGGACCCAAAGGACATGTGCTGACTGTGAGGAGGCTTGGCGGTGTGTGTGTGTGTGGCGGGGGGTGGGAGGGTGGGGTGGGGTGTGTGTGTGTGTGACAGGCAGGACCACACCTGGACCTCAGCACCAGCTCTTTTGGACTCAGGATGCGGCCAGAGACATTACAGCCAGGTAATCTGCCGTATGTTAAGTTGCTGTGGCCACAGACAGCTAATGTGGCGCTTATGCATGCCAGGAAATGCTTGTCCAATGAAAGAGCAAACTCCCGACTCCCTTGCTTGGGGCTCCGGAAAAGACTTGTTCCTTTGGGGTTCTCTTCACCATGCTGCCTAAGCCAGTCCGAAGTTCGGCATATAAATTGTGAGCCCTCAGTTTTATATATGGCTTGAGAGTTGAACCAGATTAACGACTTTGTGCTCCTTCCTTGCTCAAAAATATTTAAAAGATTCAAAATTCAGACAGGTAGCACTTGCCCTTCATGATGTTCTTCAGCACGGGCCGTTCTTCTCCCCTGGACCATCTTGGAGCCATCATACTCGTGTGGTGCCAACACGCTCATACTTCTCTCCCTATCTTCCCTGATGGTTCACCTCACCACAGAGATGCTCCCTGCCCCAACGGAGCTACCGAAATCCCACCAACCTGTGAGACTGCGGGATTTCCCTCCTCCTTGAAGTCTCAGGGAACCCTAAAAACGATGTCCCCTGAGCTCCTAAGTTCCCATTATTTCCTGGCCGTCCATCCTGTTTGTCTGTGTCTGTCCAATCTCCCAACTAAAATATGTTCCTGGAGCTCCCACTTCCCTCCCACCCTCTCTCCTGCCACATTGGTACCAAGATATGGCACCCAGCACAGATAGGGCTGTGGACTGACCGGCTGACCAGGTGCTCCTTAGGTACATGGACCATCTCGTCTTGGTGTTCTCATCACCCACATCACCCAAAGATGCTTAGGGAATGAACACGAAAAGATTATGGGAGTAGGCCCCTCTCTGGGTTAGTTCAAGGAGTCATTTGCCCAAAATGAAAAGAGGGGGTTGGGACTAGGTGAGCCTTAAGGACCTTCTTTGTGACTTTATTATGATCTGTCAACAGTGTCCACTGACACAGCCACCTGTCAGGGCAAAGGCACACGCCTTGCTATTTTGTCCTTTCTTTCTGAGCTATTTCTACCTCAACGTTTTGAATTTACCTTAAAATGGCATATCTTCCACGGTGCATGTGTTTGTGCGTCTGGTGACCCAGCTTAAACACCTTGTCCCAGTGCTATGTGCATGCACACAGAACACACATGCATGTGCTGAACATACCTGTGCTACTTATTCTTTTCTTGAACTCACCTGAGAGAGATCAAATCCAACAGGGCATTGGAGGCTAAAGATAACTGTAGTGAGAAAGAGATCTTTCAAGACCATCTGGCCTGTTGCCTGGGGACACCCCAATATCCTTTCCAAAGCCAACACCATACTCAGCCTCAGACACTGCAATTCGCCTTTCTGTTGGAGTGAAGTCAATGCTTATCTTCTTCTGTCCTGGGCTAACCTATTTTCTGGTTTTCTTTAGAGCCTGGGTTTTTCTTTTTCTTTCTTTTTTTTTTTTTTTAGGGGTGGGGGTTAATCCTCACCTGAGGATATTTTTTTCCCCATTGATTTTTAAAGAGAGTGGAAGAGATGGGGAGAAACAGAGAAACATCAATGTGAGAGAGACACATCAATTGGCTGCCTCCTGCACACACCCCAACTGGGGCTGGGGACCGAGCCTACAACCGAGGTATGTGCCCTTGATCAGAATCAAACCCACAACCCTTCAGTCTGCAGGCCTATGCTCTAACCATTGACCAACCGGCCATGGCTAGACCCCAGGTTTTTCACAGTGAGCTGCACAAGGCTGATTTAGGGTGATGTGGAGAGGCAAGCTCCAGGCACTCAGCCCCACCCCTGTTTCTAGATCACATCTAATGTGGATGAGAGGAGAGTTCAAGAAGCAGAAAGAATCTGAAAACCAATGCCCTGGACCAGGTGTCTAGTCTCTGGCATCATTTTTTTCAAGCACTAAATGACCAAAGAGTCATATGGCAAAAATGATTTATTCGGGTGAACTGAAAATCAATCTGCATTATGGGGGAAGAGCTATTCAATGAATCATTATTAATGTCTGCTCCCCTTCCCTCCACGGCATCTGCGACTCATGGAGGACAGGGCTTTGTGGTTGACACTGTTGACTTTGGGGAAGTGGAGTGGGGCGTGGGACTGAACGGGGAAGTGACAGGCTTACTGTCCTGGGGGACAGCCTCGCGCCTGCGAGCATGCCCCTGAAGGGTCAGGGCCGTGCTGGGCTTCAGGACCAAGCTCCATAAAACAAATGGCTGGAAATGGCCTTTGCCCAACCTTACAGGGCAGTAACTCATAAAACCCGCCGAGGGGATTTTTATGGCTTTATATTAATTTCATTTAAGAAAGAAGTGAAAAGGGCATCGTCAAGATTTTTTAAAACCATTAAAAAGGGTCCTCACTTCAGTTCATAGTGATGCCTTAGCACAAAAAAATGCACTGATATACCATAAAAACTGTTCTAAGATACTATTTTCTTCATCATTTTTATATGACCTCCTTTTTGTCAGCACTTACCTACTGAGATAAAAAAGTAGACTGGATAATTACATTTTCTCTTCATTTTCATTCAATAAATATTAATCAAGTATTTATAATATGCCAAGCACTGTGTTAAGGGTCTGGTGACAAAACATCTAATCTCTGCTTTCAAAAAGCTCAATTTTTAAATTCATTGAAAAGACTAAAATTCATAATTATCTATATATACTTGTATAATCATTTATGATGATCTTATCCATATTGACTTTAATTTGATATGAAGAATTTTGTAACACGTTTGATATTTAAAAAAAAAAAACTAGAGCAAAGTAAAAACAAGTAAGAACCACCAATAATAGGGGGTAGTCCTCTCTGTGCTGGGGGACTCATGAGAGCCTTCGGAGAAGTTATGGTCATAAGGAGAAAGAAAGGAGCAGATAACATGGTGGTGACATCATAGCTGCAAATCCAGGCAGGGAAAGGGTAAGCAGCGTTGGGTGGGTTGAGTAAATTTAAAACGAGAAGAGAGACGAGCCACCTCTGGGTGGAGATTTTCTGGGCAGGCTCCTGAAGGTGAGACGGGCAGTCGCCAGTCATTCATTATGGATGGGGCATTCTCATTCCCGGAGCACAGGATGCTGTCCCCGACAGGAAACGCAGCTGTCAAAGACAGCTCCTGCATGGGAGGCCTCCCTGTCCACAGAGACCTCTGCTAGGGTGTTGTCAGAATGCAGATATATTAGGAGACAAAGAAATTTAACATGGGTTATTTTTTGGGTGGTGGAATTATGAGTGGTCTTTATTGTCTTCTTTGTACTTATCTTTATGTTTATGAAAACATCTTACTTTTACAATAGAAAAGCAACACATGTTATTTTTCAAAAAGGCTAACAACTAGAACAACAGAACATAAAAAGGAAAAAAGGAAATAAGGTTGGGCCCACAGAGCAATCCAAGTCATAATATCCGTTCACATAAAGGTTGCCCTTCTCACACTCTCATCTCTGCTGCTGTGGGGGTCACAGCAATTCTCCCTGCTGGACTTTTGGTACCACACTTGCTACTTTATCAGGATCAGGACCATGTCTTAGGGATCCTCCCTGTGTAGGCCAGCAGCTGCTGGGCTCTCAGACCACCACCCCTGACCCAGGTCAAGCTTGAAGGAGGTAGAAAAGCAGGATAGTGAACCACAACCTTTCCCCCCATGGTAACCTAGCAACTTTGCTGGTTGAGAAGGGTGTACGCTTATTTTTTGCTGTTTTGTTGTTTCTGAGCTTGGTAAAGGAGGTACACACTAAGGTTGGAGGCCTTTTGATCATATCATTTGACAATCTGAAAACTCTCCCAAGTACTTTAAGTATGTTAATGACCCAAGATTTAATATTCTTACCCAGCTTGCACAAACCTATAAATAGGCTCATCTCAGGGTTATTGCTGTTATAAATTAATTATGGAAATGTCAACCAAATCAGGTACGTGCCAGTGGAGTAATGGGAGGGCAGTGATCCCCTGAGCAGAGGGCGCATCTGAGGATGTCCTCGGTGCCGAGTGCACAGCCTCAGGCCAGGGCCCATCAGCCTCCAGGGAACTTAACCTTGAAGAAGACACTCAGAGTTTCCTCCCAGTAATTGAGGAGGGTTGAAAAGGGACTTGGACTAGCTGTGTGTTCGTCTCTTCCCACGACCTGTCATTTCTTGTCCCTGGCTGGGAATGGGCAGGGAGACTTGGCATGCTTGTCTTTCTTCAAATGAGAAAACAGATGATCTCGGAGCTTGTCTATATTGGATTAATGTTGGCTATGTCACCATCCCTCACTGATCCAGCTGTTGGTAACTAACTGAAAAATATGGCTGGGAAAGAAGAGTAACTACAGATTCATTTGAAAGAAGTGTTTTCTACAGAGAGGACACCACTGTTCTTAAAAGGGCCAGAGCCAGCTTACAACTGTCGAAGGGTGTTCAGAGGTCAACATAAATTGTGTTCTTAGACAGCAATTTCTTTCCACAGGTCAAAAAAAGCTAGGTTTTTATCCACACAGCATATCCTAGAGGACTTACAGGAATCCCAGAAAAGCCCTGGCATCTTCCCTGAACGCAGGAAGAGGCTATTTTGATTCATTTAAATTGTCCCCCTTTGGGGAAGAATTCGGGCTCTCCAGCTCCCAGTGTAAATTCAAGTTGTATGGCTCAGAAAGGGATATAACAACATACTCCCAACCACCACAGTTTATCGAGAACAATTAGGCACTGTGGCCTACACTCACCATATTCAATCATTAAACTTTTTGAGATAGGCATTTTACAAATCAGGAAATTGGCTCTGAGAAGTTAACTAACTTGCTGAAATCTACAAAACCTGGTAAGTGGCAGAGTCAGAACTGTACCAGGTCTGCAACTCCAGAGACAACTCCAGTATCAATGGTGATACAAGTGGATGTACCGTAGTCTGAGCACCTCGGAAGGTCAGTGCTCCAGCCTCTGGCCTCGTGAGGGTGGGCATATAAACCAGATGGGATTGTCCTCTCTTCTTTAAAACCTCTGAGGACAGTCCATTTGACACATGCCTCAAAAAAACTTACATGTACTTTTATGCCATTATAACGAACTGCTAGCACAGGATACCTCTAGTTTACTTACGCATGGGGTGGGGGGACTAACTGTCTTTGCACAATTCCTTTCGGATTCAAACACCAAAGTGTCATCTCTGCTCAAAGACTTTGTCTTTTATTTTAATGGTGGTGAGCAATACAGTTAACCTCCCCTGATATATCTGTAGGGTTGGCAGTAAGTGGCCATCTGAGCAATGAGACGGAGAGGAAGAGGAGAGGCCCTGAGTCCCTGGACCTCCCACTGGGCACACAGAACTGTCAAAGCGCCCCCTACCTATGGCTTTGGGCCAGTCACTTGGCCTCACTCTATGGACAAGGGAACAGAGAGTGCTGGGTGCCATCTACTTCAGAGTCGTTATGGGAATGGGAAAAGATAATGCAAATTCTCATGATCATGATCATTGGCATAGATCCTGTTTAAAACGGTATTATTGACTTTTCATGCAGTTTTGTCTAATACCTCTTATCCCCAATTAGACTATAAATTCCTTCAGGGTAGGGTGTCTCATTTATGCTTCCTGTGTTCCTTGAAGCATTCAGCACAGCCATTTATTGAGTAATAGCATATTTCTTTTCAAAGAACTTAGTTAAAAAGTTATAATTGAACACCACTGTAAGTGAGGCACTGTGGGGAAAATTAACCAAGTTTATTAATGACTGAGTGCTGTGGGAGAAATAACCAAGTAGAAGATGTGGTCCCAGCCATTTACATCCTTAAATGGAGCTCATAACACTAGGGTGAAAAGCACTAACTGGAAATAAAAGCAGTCAACATTATGAGGGATAACGGGAGCGCAGAAAGCGCTACGGTTCCATGGAGGGGGAAGATCACATCTGGCGGGGGGACTTCACGGATTGGAAGGACTTGAGCTGAGCATGAAGGCCAGCAAGGGCTGGCTCCAGTTTCACTCACAACATTTATAACCCTCCTCCCCAACTGCAAAGTTTGCACAGGAGGGACAGGTAAGGTTTGTCTGCCTAAAAGACAAACTAATAATTTGCTATCTAGCCAAGGGGCAGAGTGTGGGCAGGCGTCCTCCACACATCAGACCAGCAAACATTCCACACACCAGGCCTCCAGGCAGATTCCAGGGGCTTAAGGTCTGCCACTCACATCTTCAAAAAGAGAACAACAAACAAATTAAAAAGCAGGTATAAATGTCACTGCCTGCCCGGGGAACCAGGCTCCATTCCAGGGGAGAGGGAGACAGGCCCCAGATTTCCCTAAAGGAGCTGGAGACTGAGCTAAACCGAGGGAAAGAAAACATCCCGCTTCCTGATCAACAGCTTCCGCCATAAAGCATTTTAAGATCTGTTTCCTGGTTCCCCATAGTGGGTCCTAATTAAGCGAGTTTTCCTGCCTGAGTCCTGATGTCTCTGGGGACATCACTCACTGAGTGGGAATATAACCAGAGGCTATAAAACCATGATCGTGAACAAGGGCTTAACCTGGACTGCCCAGCCTGAACTGTGTCTCCCCTAAACAGGATGGATGAACGAGGAACATACAGGGGGTCTTATATGCCTCCATGGTGATTATACTTACATATTCTTTATCTCAAAAGGTCAGAAGGCTGGTACAATAAAGACCTACAAAAGCCCAGGCTTCCACGGATGTGGAGTGGGCTCTAAATGTTAAGTAGGATGCTGCTGAAGGCAGTGTTCTAAGGCAGAAAGATTACTTGATGACCGCGATTTTCACCCCCGGTGCCGCACGAATTTTTAAGCGTGCAGTACCTGACCATTTAGTTAGGGGCACTGACCTCTTTTCCCTTATGCTGTCAACAAAATGACAACAGCCTACCTGGTGTGGCTCAGTGGTTGAGCATGGACCTATGAACCAAGAGGTCCTGGTTTGATTCCTGGTCAGGGCACATGCTCGGGTTGTGGGCTCAATCCCCAGGAGGCAGTTGATCAATGATTCTCTTTCATCATTAATGTTTCTGTCTCCCTCTCCCTTCCCCTTTCCCTAAAAATCAATAAACACATATTGAAAAAAGCATCACTGGAGGGGCTTCCATTTTGAGGAAGTCAAAGTATATCCTCTGGTCTCTGAGCGCCTCCATGCTCCAGCGAGAAGCGGGGAGCCTGCTGAGCCTGTGTGGCCCTGTGCTTATGGAAGGCATTAATAGGGCCCAGCCTCCCCAACAGGATATGAGAGGCCTGGACGTATTCTTAAGCAACTCCGATTCATGCCATTTCGTTAAAATCAAAACAAAGTCTCACCTCATCATGATGCCCTTGGTTTTGTGCTCTTGAAGCCAGAATCATGCTGAAAGCAGCACACAGACCAGCTCCGAGTTCACAGAAACTGATAAAACTGCATTTTGTAGTGACCTGGTGAGGAATGGCTGCTCATAAACAGAGGAGGGATTTGCTAACGCTGCAGGTTTGTTGCCAGGCCATTATGGCTTATTTAAAACAGGCTAAGGTTGACTCCGGTTACATGCTGAAATTCATAAAACTTTTGAACATGTTATGTTAGTCTTATAAAATTGGAATGTGTGTGTACAGTATATTTTAAAGACTTTCAAATATTAAGTATTTCACACAAGCTGTGAAAAAATGCTTGCCCCCTCCCCTCCCCCTCCTTCCCGTCTGTCCTATTTCAGCATCAAATGTTATTCGGGGATAATGAAAACCAGAGAAGTCTCTGCCTGAATAACTAGGTTGTCTAACTGCATTACAGTAAAAGGAAGGATCAGACTGGGGTTGGAAAGAGCCAAGTGAGCGACAGAGCCCCGGGAAGGACATGCGTCTTGTAGCCAATGAAGTTTACTGATGTCGCCCCCTTGATACCTGAGTCAGTGCCATAGCTCTGCTGAGAGAAATTTAATTTCTCTCCACTGAGCTCCACAAGGATGCTCTTCAATGGGAGGGGTTAACCTCAACATGAAACAAGAATCTGAGGCACTTTCTGTGACGTCTAATCCAATCCGAGATGACAGAGGGGTAAGAACAGGAGCTGGCCAGACCTCAGAAACTGATGTTTTTCTCCAGATATGCCTGTTTCTACTTACAGATATATTGCCCTAAAAATGCAGACCAGTGTGTTGAAATCCTGATTATGGAAGATGAGTTTCCTTGACCCTTTTAAACAAAGCTTCCTGCACTGCAGTGCTAGCGTTCTTGTCCCCACTAGCTGGCTGGTACACTTTTACTGGCTGGTGATGATTTTAAACAATGTTGTGGTACACCTGCCCAGAGACAGATGCCCAGCAATCAGTCACATGCACACACCCCGTTCTCCTGGTCCGGATGAATAGGTGCTTCTTTCAGGGCAGCCTTAACTGAGCTGAGAGCCTCCACCCTCATCCCACACTGCTCTTGCCCTGCTTCACTCCACTGTAACCTCACTGGCCAGCTTGCTATTCCTCAAACACACTACGTACACTCCTACCTCAGGGCCTTGATTTCCTGCACAATTTGTCTGGAGTATTGCCTCCCACCCCATACAACCATGTCTCATTTCCTTCAGATCTTTGCTTAAGTGACACCTTTTGTGACCATATTTAATATTGCATCCCTGCCTACTCTGTTTCCTCTAAATATAAGCACATTCCCTGAAATACTAATTAGAATTGAAGTTGGATTAACACAGTAGTTTTAGCGTATCTGGACACAACACTGACACTTCTCTTACATGTCTCAGAATCTGAATGTATGAATAACATACCTGCTCCTTTAATGTTTTCAAGATCCTCTAAGAAGGAAACCAAATTCCTTAATTTAAATTCCAGCCCTAGACTCCCTCACTATCTCCCCAGCCTACCCCCAGCCAATGCTTGGTGCCTTTTTTTCTTTTTCAAGAACAGTACTAGGAAAGTCATAAGGAAAACCTGCATGAAAGAATGGCCATGTTTTGTTGATTACAGCCATAGACTCTCGAAACAGTATATCCAACAAGGGACTTCCTCAAATACCATTTGAATGGGAACCTCTTTCTTCAAGAATCCTTCTTTCAACAGCCTTTGTGCAGCGCAATAGACACATCCAGTGGGCTGCTGGGTTAATTACAGCTCGCATACCTCTAACTGTCCCGGGGGGAGAGCCCGCCTTGCTGCGCCTGTTTAAAGGTGTCACTTGCTTGACTTCCTTCTTGATCTCCTTATATTATTTCCAGCCTGCCCTTCCCCAAGAATGACTCCCTGTGAAGACATCCAGGAAATTCACAGGCTGAGAACACACTGCTGGGGGTCAGCTCCCCACGGCCCACATTTCTGACACAGACTACTAGACAATGCCGACTGTTCCTGGTTTGGCTGGAGAGCAAGAGAAATGGGGGGATGGGGCGGAGGATCAACCCAATGTGGCTACTCCCTTTGGGGTTGGAGCTAACGACCTTACCCACCGCCCACAGGCTCCTCTTTCGCTGCCCTTTGATCCGCATGATTCTCTCATTCCTACCCTCGTTCCCATTTCAGATGCAGCTTTGTGTCTGTTCACTAAGTAAATCCCCACAGAATCATGCCTGAAGCTTGTCCAGTCTCTGTTTACACACCTCCAGTCCTGTGTGGCCCCGTCCATGTTTAAACAGTGCTGACTATAAGAAATGTATTTTCTATGTGGAACAGAAATCTGCTGCAGTACGAACTCCGGGGCCGAATTTAATCTCCTCCATGAAACAGACCTTCAGACCCCTGAAGCCAGTGATCACCTTGACCCTGAAGCTTTCTTTCCATTGAATCCCCAGCTCCTTCTACCATGCCTCCTGGGCTTTGAGTCTTGACAGCAGAGTCTGGATGGCCAAGTACTGCAGCTGTTCCCTGAAGCTCCTCTCTCTCTGCCAAGTGAGTTAGTGCAGAGCCTGTGAGGTGGGACCAGATGAATAAGAGACTGAGGTCCCAGGGAGCTCTGCGGACCACCTGGTCCTTATCCCAACAGACTTCAGAGACTGAGGCAGGGTGGGGGGCATGGGGATGAAAACTATTCCCCACTGGTCATTCTAAATACAATACGGCATTTAAATACTGCTAGCTTTCCCTCAAATAACATTCTTGCCAATATTATGATACATCTTCACTAAAACTTCTAGGCCATTTTTGCATCTACTGTGCTAAGCCATCTGTATCTCACACTGTGCCTGAAGAGCCAGCCGGTTACTCTACCCTATGGTGTTCTCCAGAGTGAGTTTTTTTTTTTTTTCAATCATCAACCCAAGGATATGTTCATTGATATTTAGAGATGGAGAAAGAGAAACACTGATGTCAGAGAGAAACATGGATTGGTTGCCTCCCATATGCTCTGACCAGGGATTGGACCCGCAACCTAGGTATGTGCCTGACCGGGGACAACATGTGCAACCTTTTGGTGTATGAGATGACACTCCAAACAAGTGAGCCAGCCAACCAGGCCTCCAGAATGAGTTGTTAAAAACCCGAAATCAGATCACATTTCTTATATGGTGAGAGCCTTTTAGTGGCTTCCCCTCCCTCCGAAAACATCTGAGACCCCTCAGAATCTTGTCATCATCTATGGCACATGTGACACGTGGTCTCAATCCCTCATCTGAAGGAAGATTACTTTTTCTTGCTGTTACTTCACTAAGCAATTTTGGGGGCAGGGCAGGGCAGGGCAGGGCAGAATTAGTCCATGCTTCTTGTCCTTCTAGGACTGTGGTCGGCAAACTGCGGCTCGAGAGCCACATGCTGCTCTTTGGCCCCTTGAGTGTGGCTCTTCCTAAGCCTTAGGAGTACCCTAATTAAGTTAATAACAATGTACTTACCTATATACTTTAAGTTTAAAAAACTTGTCTCTCAAAAGAAATTTCAATCGTTGTACTGTTGATATTTGGCTCTGTTGACTAATGAGTTTGCCGACCACTGTATCTAGGAGACTGAAGTTAAGTTATGTAAGGAAAGTTAAGAATCTATCAGATGTTAGCTGAACCTACTGGGGTCATCATTTCACAATATATGTTAATCAAACCATCATGCTGTATGCCTTAAGTTTATACAGTGATGTATGTCAATTCTCCATAAAACTGGGGGGAAAAAAGTATCTATCAGAGGTTCTGGCTTTGGACAGGAATTCCTGCAGCAGTAGAGATTAAGGATAGCCTCAGGCCTCTAAATCAGGCCTGTCAAGATGCCAGTCCAGTTCACTCAGATTCTTCATTTAATCTCACTAAGGCTCAGTTTCCTCACATATAAAATGGGGATAATGAAAGTGCTCACCTCATGACGTTCTGTCAGGATTAAATCAGGTAAAAGCAAGAAAAAAATCCATCCAGTGCCTGCCGCAAAGGAAGTGTACCTCCCGTGCTGGGTGTGCACCTCCAACAGGGCCTTGCTTCTCTCCCAGTGACCCCACCTACTTCGCCTAACAGGTCAGACTTCCATCTCGTCTCCACCCCATCAAGGCTCAGGCCTGTTCAACAGAGTCACGTGCACTCAGCCAGAGGAAGACACAGGTGTTGTGAAGACTGGAGCTTACACACGTATGGGGAGCGCTTTCTAAGAAAAAACACACAAAGTTATGCCTATATGATTAGGCATAGGGCTTCTGAGAAGGTCCCGGCAAGTGAGTGCCTTGATGCTCACACTTCCTGGATTCCTGGTAGATACAGCTCTGCGAACCCCGCTCTCATGCCTGGTGCATGGTGTGCGAGAGACCAGAGGCTCTCCCCTCTCACTTCAGAGGCTCTATTTCCTCGTCTTAAAAATGAAGCCAACAGTATCTCATTTAGTTCCCACAACCAACCTAGGAAGGAGATAGCTGTTTCACATCATCTCCCATCAGCTGTCAAATCTTGCTTATCTGATTGCCAAAATGAACATGACCCCTTTTGTTACCTCAACCCCCACAGGTGCCTACTCTGAGTCACCTTCTCTCACCTGGACATTTGTAAGTCTTCAAACTGCTGGCCTTTGCTCTGGCCTCCCACAGTTCATACTCCACACAGCATCCAGAGCCAGACTTTTAAAGGACAAATCAGATCATATCTGTCCCTGCTCTAAATACTACAGTGACTTTCAATTGGTCTTTTCAAGATTGTAACTGTATACACACACACACACACACACACACGTTCATTTGTTACTTGGTGTCTTTGTCTTACACTATTTTTTAAAATCAATACATTTTATTTACTAGATATTTCAAGTCTTACTACAATAGACAGATATATATATATCATTCATATGTGCATGGAGTAGCTACAAAATTAATCATGTATTTCTCCACAGAGAAAATCTTAATGCAGAAAAGTAGAGATTTTAAAGGCTGTATTTTACACTAAATGTTAAGGGCAGGGAACATGTCCATTTTGTTTATTGCTTTATGACTTAGCGCACAGTAGGTTTTGATCAATATATAACAAGGGAAAGAATAAATGAATACACTAATGATAGATGCAATTAACTAAGCTAGTTGGAGATATGAATTTCACTATTATAATGTCCTGAGCATTTATAGATTGATGGGCAAGGTTATAATTACTACATAATTAATATTATCTAATATCAATCACCAGGCACTAAAAATGTCTTTCTCCCACGACATGATCTCTTCCATGGCAGCAGGTGCCATAGCTCATCAGCAGGGCCTCCTCTTGCTCAGCATGAGGGCCTCTTGTTTGGGTGAGTGTCCCTCTGAGCAACCTCGCTCTCCTAGATGTGCAAGATGGGTCCCATAGCTCACACAGAGTCTAAAACTCGTGCCAGTGAAGAACCAAATTCCGGTTTTTACCACCAACCACCGAGTAAGCTACATCATGCTCTCTATTCTCTTTTGGGCTGGAGGGCGTGAGGAAAACACCGCCTGTACCATCAACCTCCTTTCTACCTCCTCTTCCAGATGTTAGGTCTCAGCTGTGCTGTCCTGATCTGATCTCTGCTCCAGACTCCACTGTCTCTGCCCCCCTCAGCCCATCTCCTCCACTCCCTCTAGGTCGAACCAGGATGTGCAGGCAGCTGCGGCCTGCCTCCCACAGGAAGGACAGCATCTGCATTCAGGCCCCTCCTCAGCTCTGGACTTCTGGGCCCAGTCTCTGGTGATCCCAATTACATCCTTGGTTTCCTACAGCACCTACGAGACTGCTCCAGAGTATGAGGACTGAATCATCTCCTCATATGGCCCTCTACCCCCCATATCATGACATAATCCACTGGCATTTACCAGCAAATTGCCACCAATTATCGTCAGCCCAATGCCTTAAAGAGGCCAATGCCTTAAAGTTATAAAGCACCTAGGGAGCAAAGAAGAAAACACTCAAGGATTGTACCTCTTCAACATGCCCCCAGCTTCTGGCCAGTGTGAGGGGATTTTGTAGGCCCAGGCCCATGTTATCTGCTCTGGCAGCCTGCTCGCTCCCCAGGAAATAAGAGGTTTTGTCCCCCTGGGACAGGTTTCTGGCAGGTGTCAGCAGCCGGAAGAGGTGCCCTTGGGAGAGAGTCCTTCCACTCCCCCGTCCCCCCCCCCCCCCCAAATAGCATCATTTCTAGAAACAGTCCTAGGCCTTTCTCATTAGCAGGTGGAGGCGGAAGGATGTGCCCTGAGGGCAAGTCCTCTGTTCTTTCTTCTCAAATCCAAGGGCAAATGGGCTGGAGACAAGAAGGTGGTTGAAGAAGCTTCACTCAGTTCAGTCTCTAAGAGCCAGAGCAGGAAGGTGGAGCACCTTCTTGATTTTTTTTTCTTTTCCATCTCTTTTTATAAAAGGGGAACAGAGGAGCTAAGAAGGCCATAAATGAGATGAAAGATGCCAGACGGAGGCAGAGGAGGTAAGTGGGATAACACAGAAAGCCTGATGCCCAAGTGCTGCAATGGGGAGATGAGACCCTCCCCTATAGACAGTGCAGACATTTCAGAATGACCTAGATAGAAGGTCCTGACATTGGCATTCAAGATCCTGAAAGTGAATGAACCCAGACCTATTGAACCTGGTCAACCTTACCTTCCAGGTACCAGAGTTCACTCCTTTCCCCCAAACTGGGCTCATTACTGTCCCTCCTGCCTTTCCGTGGCACCTTCCACAATCAACTCACCCTCTAATACCCACCAGGAGCCTTCATCACTGTCCTAGCCCGCTCTCTCGGGACCGCTGGCTCTTATCGTACTGAGTAATGCAGGGCTCTAGCAGACTATCTATTAGCTGAGGGATGCTGGCCAGTTACCTACACTTTCTGGGCCTCAGGTACCTCCTTTTCAAATGGGGTTAGTGAAAGTGAAGCCTACTTCACTGTGCCATTGGAGAGGATAATGGAGTTGGTCCCTGGGATGTGCTTAGAGATGTGAGGCATACAGCGAGTGCTCAGCAAATGCCACTTCTTCATACAGTTTAGCACACATGGTAGCACTTGGATCACATGTCATTTTGAGTTATTCTGGAAGGGACTCTGAAATGCCTCCTGTTTCCTCACCAGACTGGATGCTCTTGGAGGACAGGTGTTATGCCTAAAACTATCTGAAATACCCCAAAGCGCCGTACGCAATCGGGAGTAGCATCCATGTGTATCTCTGTGTGTCAGGGAATGCAAGAGATGCTGAAGAAACAGAGGGAGGTGGCCTTGCGCAGCCCACTCACTTAGGGGTGGCAGGGGACATTGAGGAGGCCCATCTTTTCTAAACTATCAGCTGCCCCTTCCTGTGTGTGCTCCCAAATCCTTCAGGAAGAGGCTGGTGGCATGTGTATTTGTACTGAACAGAGCTACAAATCTGTTCAACATTTTGTTTTGATTAAAAATTAATAGCTGCTTTTGACCCATATGGATTAATTTCACTTTCTCTAAGTATCTCCTTAATTGACAAACTACCATTAGGTGGAAGAACCAATTAAACAGAGCAAACTCCTCCCTCCCTCCCTCCCTCTGCCAGGCTTCCTGCTCCTACTCCCTCTCTATGCTGTCTTGCCTGTGTGTTTCCAGGGGCTGTTTTCACACCAGCTCAGTAAGGTGAGTTACTCGGTGAGCACACAAGAACACAGGAGGGGGATGTGCTTGATGTGGATGGGGCCTGCTGATCTATGAAGAGCAGTGGATGAAGGCTTGGGGAGAGAGGAAAAGACAGGCGATCCACTTCCATGGCCTCAAGATTGACAAGCGCAGGTCTTGTCAATGAACGACACTGCCAAGCTTATTAGCCACCAGAGGCTGCTTTATCATTGTTTGGCAAACTCCTCGATGAAGTCCCTGGGAAGAGCTGGCAAGGCTGTTCTAATAACAAGATGAATAAAGTCTATTCGTGGTGCATGACGCCACTGCTCTAATGCCCTGGAAAGGGGCACGACCCTCCCACTCAGCTGAGGTGAGAGTGTTCAGTGGGAAGACTGCATGTGACACAGTGCTATGGCCAGCACAGCATCCCAGGCCACCGAGGACTGAAGGGTTT
This sequence comes from Myotis nattereri, assembly GCF_964212035.1. Lineage (NCBI taxonomy): Eukaryota > Metazoa > Chordata > Mammalia > Chiroptera > Vespertilionidae > Myotis > Myotis nattereri. The sequence goes on along the minus strand of NC_138079.1, from coordinate 85,914,594 downwards.
CCACAGGCTTCCAGATCTCACTGGGTGAGTGTTTACCCCTTCCTCTAAAGCTCTGCCAATGAGAGTGAATGCGAACCCCACGCCTTTATTTGGGCTGGGGCGCTCAGGAAGCCTCTGCTAGGGACGGATCCCAAACAACCACTCTTCTGAAACAGGCGATGGGTTTCTATACCCAAACCCATCTTTCATCTGGATAACTACAGGCCTACAGCTTCCCAGCGGGAGTGTCTGTAACCAACCCACTTGTGATTCCAGGTTTGGGAGCAGGTAGGTGGAGAAGAAAATGACTCTTGATTCCTTTGTTTTCCTCAGCAGAGTTTTGTTTTTTTTAAATGGTAGGATCCAACAATGACTAGGATGTTGACCACATACCCCAAAGTTGTACAATGACACAACGAAGGCACATAGAAGCATAAGAAATGGCATTTTAAAAGATCTGGAAGCGCCTTTAGACATTATCTACTCAGTTTCTTCCTTGACATTTTATTATGGAAGTTTTCAAACACAGAGAAGTGGAAAGAATTTTACAGCGAACACCCATATACCAATGCTGATAGGCTACCATTTGCATTTTGCAATACTTGCTTTACCATGCATCTATCCCATCCAGGCAGCCTGTTCTCTGTCTATCAATCTACCTACTTTTTAATCACTTTCTCAAAAAACCTTATTTTTAAACGCTATTGGGAGGACATGTTCTCTAAATAAAGTGTTCTGAGGAAAGCCAATCTATGAAACAGATAACCCAGCTACTCAGGTTGAAGCAGGTCAGGCTCCCCATGTTCTGACAACCCCCACCTTCCCCCTGGCTTCAGGGAGGATGGTGAGGAGTGACAGACAACTTATCACCTGGCCGATGGGCCCCCAGACCCAGGGAGGGTGTGACCTCATCTGATTTTATCCTCCTTATGTGCCCTTGGGTAAGTAAGCACATTACATCTCTATTTTCTCCATTGTAAAGAAGAGATAATAATTACACAAAGCAAGGCAAAAACAGCAGCAAATTCCGGCATATAGTAAGTAAATGCTCTATAAGTGTTACTTGTGACTATGATCACTGTCATTATCAACACTGATAATGTATTATCAGCCCTGGCATGACCACCATAGAGCCTTGGAGAGAACCAGGTACAACCTCAAAAAGGATGTGCTGGTGAGAAGAGATCGTGGGAAGCCTGGGGAGGGGATGCAGAGACTCAGATTAAAATGCTGAGCCCACAATCAGCCTTGAATGGCAGACAAACTCACAGTAGTACATAATTCAGAAAAGTACCTGTGTCCTCTCAATCTCAAAGGATGGCTTAAAGATGAAGACGGAAGGTAAGTACAAACATATTCTGGAAGCAAAATCTCTTTAGCAATTCAAGGCGTTCCCACTGTTAATGGTTTGAGATACTGATGGGTTGTGATAGCCACCATGCTACTTGAAAACGATTGCTTTTTCTGCCTCTAAACTTTCTTTCTTTTTTTTTAAATTTAAGATATTTTATTGATTTTCAAAGAGAGAAGGGAAGGGAGAGGGAGAGGGAGAGAGAGAAACAATGATGCAAGAGGGAAACATCACTTAGCAGGCCCTGGACTGGGAATCAAACCAGCAACCCTTCAGTACATGGGATGACACTAAACACCATGTTTAGGGTGACTTTTCAACCCTCATATTGCTGCCATCCTGTTCCCCTAAAGAAAATCTCATCATGTTGTTTCTCCACAAACCAAATCCAAAACTCTAAACTAACCAAATACAATTTCAAGGTCTTTTATGACCTGACACTAAAACACCTTCCTAGACTTACCTGCCACCACTTAGCCACTCCCCATCCCTAACCCAGTGCTCACTACCTGCCAGGCGTACCAACCTCCAGATTTTGTGGTCATACTAGACCATCCCATGAGTCTGTGCTTTCGCAGAGCACAGAGAGGCAGGACTGACCATGTATGGACGAGGCACCCTGCTGGCATCTTCCTAAACTTTCTCCCACTAAAATATTGTGGTATGGACTCTTTAAAGACAAGGACACGGAGGCAGACACAGGTGAAGTACACTGAATCACGGCGCATGAGCAGATAGGTAATTCCAGGTGCTTCAGAAGCCCAGGCTGCCCCTCTCCAGTACCAGGCTGCCCGGCTCAGGCTGGACACTGCTCAGGATATGGTTCCGCTGCCATCGCTTCCGGGAAGCCTCACCAGCCCTTCCCTGGCCTCCTACAGCGCAGCTCACAGACTCCTGTGGAATCGAGAGAAGATCTTGCAGTACAGGAGCGTCCTGGGTTTCAGCACTGGGCAGTCCTGCTTCTACTCCTGGTTTTGACCCTCACTTAGGTGGCAAATCCCTCTTGTGCACCTGGTAAGGATTTACTGCGCTAACACTTGTAGGGTGCCTGGCCCGTGGGGGTGACTGCTAAGTGTTAGGTTCACCCTCTCCTTTAGTCTTTATTTTCCTGTCCTATAGAGTGGACTCATGGTCAAGAAGCAACAAGAACACCCGAGGGCGGGGCTGGCATAGCCGTGAGGGATTCTTGCCACTCAGTCACCTTGCTGCCCCTGGCTTACCCGGGAGCCTCGCTGACACCGCGGTGTGGCCCATCTGCCGAGGACTCCGAGGAGGCTCTCCAGGCCACATTCCAGTGCCTGGCCCATCACCTCTGAGCGGTACAGGAGCCTGGGGTGCCGTGTCGATTAGCTCAGTTCTGCAGGTAATGAAGCCCAGGTGACTGGGCGCTGTGTTGTCCAAGACAAACAGTGCCTTGTCTGAGTTTAGATTCAGGTTACGCTGTGGGATGCGGCCCAAAAAGTAACTGAGACCACGGGTAAAAATGCCTCCTCTGGACACAGCCAGCCCAGAGTTTTAAAAGAGCCAGGGCTCTGACGAAACCGGTTTGGCTCAGTGGATAGAGCATCGGCCTGCGGACTGAAAGGTCCCAGGTTCGATTCCGGTCAAGGGCATGTACCTGGGTTGCGGGCACATCCCCAGTAGGAGATGTGCAGGAGGCAGCTGATCGATGTTTCTCTCTCATCGATGTTTCTAACTCTCTATCTCTCTCCCTTCCTCTCTGTAAAAAAATCAATAAAATATATTTAAAAAAAAAAAAAAGAGCCAGGGCTCATTCTGAACCCTGACTCCTGTAGCTCAGCTATTGTCCTGGTGGCTTGTGCTTAAAGTCCATGGAAGTCCACTAACAGGCTGGGAACTCTGCAGAGAAACACAGTCTTCACGCAGAGTTGAAGCTACCCCTCTGGGAACAAATCCCCGTCTATTTCTCCTGGACTCCTGTGCTGGGTCCTCCTGACCAAGAAGAACCGTGTTGTGCCTCAGTTTCGTGAATGCTCAGCAGACATCCCACCACCAATGGCCACTCAGGGACAAAACTGTTCTGTCAGAACTAACACAGGGGAAACAGGCGCCACATGACTAATGACTTACACACAGAAAAATGGGGTGTTCGTAATACAAGTTTACAAACAAGGGCAGGAATAGGGCCTTTGTCCTTCCTCACGTTTAGGTGTAGCTCTCCCTCCTCAGGGGGACACACAGCTTAGCTACTGTAAAGAGCCCCGAGTTGTCCTGTGTGTGGACTGGCCGCTCTGCACACTTGGGTAGCTCTGACAACCCTGTGCTGGGAGCAGCTGCAAAGATAGGCGGCAGCCACCTCTTCCTGGCTTCTCCCTGCCTGCACCACGGCAGCTCCCAAGCTCCCCACAGCCTCTCCCTGCAGAGACGACCACTGAGCCACCCCCTCAGTGGCCATACTATAATCTGTTGTAAAAGCACCCTGGTCAAGAAGCTACACAACAAATTCTAAGTGACACAGTCCAGCAGGAAAATGCAGCCCCACCAACAAGGCAATACTTTGCTTATGTTCAGGCTTGTGCCTAAGGCAGTGATGGCGAACCTATGACACACGTACGTGTCAGAGGTGACACGCAAACTCATTTTTTTGGTTGATTTTTCTTTGTTAAATGGCATTTAAATATGTAAAATAAATATCAAAAATTCAAGTCTTTGTTTTACTATGGTTGCAAATATCAAAAAATTTCTGTATGTGACACAGCACCAAAGTTAGAGTTTTTCAAAATGCTGACACGCCGAGCTCAAAAGGTTCGCCATCACTGGCCTAAGGTGTGGTCCCTGAGAAGCAATTCCCATAAAGGGGCCAAGGGATAAACTTCCACCGACCGCCTGGAAACAGCAACAAAGGAAGGTGAAAGGCACCTCCCCTTCCTTCACCCTAAAAAACAGCGACTTCCTGTTCAAGGAGAAGAGAGAGGAACGATTCACCCACTCACAAAGCCGACTACTTGGCGGTCATCCAAGAATCTGAAGAGAAACCTTGAATTCTGAAAACATAATAGACAAGGGAGTCAGCTTAAGAAAAGATCTCATCCATCAGCTAACAAGAGCCAGGGGTCACGAAGGGGGGATTCTTTATACCTGAGAGACCACGCTGAGAATCTCAGAACCAGACCAGAGCCTGGGCCGGGAGCCCCAGTGCGGGGGTTCTTGGCATGTGATGCAGGTGGCCGTTTCAAGGAGGTTTATCATTTCTTCTGACATCCTGACAGAAACGTGTAATATGGAAGTTTAGCAATGTGGGCAGGTTAAATTACACGAAGCAGAGGAAGTCATTTCACTGTGAGCTGAAGCATTCTGTGGCCGCGCTGGGCTGTGTGGCAGCAGCCTGGGTGCCCCAAAGGAGGGGCATCTGCAGAGGGGGGCAGGGCCGGGGAAGAGTATAGGGTCAAGGGCTCATCTGCACCCGGGCAGGCCCTGTGTTCAGCCTTTTCCAGGCTTTCCTCACTCCGTAGAAGCCTGAGGAGGGTGTCCTAAGGGCCCCTGGAAACTGAGAAGAGGGGGGAGGCAAGCAGCAGGGTGTTGTGCGAACTGCCACTTCTCCACACCCAGGATGTAACACAAAGCGGTTCCCCGGAACTACGTGGAAGATTCTGAAGGGCCTTTCAATCATCAGAGAGAGATAAAATTGCATCGTCTTTTTAAATGACGCGTCTGCATCTCTGTGACACATCCCTATTAGACAGACCAGCGTGCCACCTCGCCATGGCGCATCCCCACACACATGGTAGAAAAAACTAGACGCCAAGCCACACTCCTCACCAGGAAATGAAATGCTTGCCAGTCCACCGCATTGTCATTGTACTTAGATGTGGACAAAAGAGGTTGCTGCGTGGTTTTGTGACTGAGCTCCCTGGTGCACTCAGAGCGGCCCCTCCTCAGGCCTGAATGGGGCCCCTCCTTCCTCCCTGGAGAGAGCACATGGCTGAGGTGTGGACACAAAGGCAAGAGAACGGACAATCATCCTAATTTCTGACTGTTGTACTCAGGTGGTAGCTACGCAGCACCACACGTGGTCAGGAGCACTTTTTTCCACTCAATAAGGTGGGCAAAGTGACCCCCTTTCCCAGATGAGGCCACGAAGGCTCAGTTGCCCAGCTGCAGGCTGAGCCTGGGGACAGTGGCTGCAGTCTCTATGCACCTGCTGCCTGAAGTAGTGGAAATGGTTGTCTTGTCAGCCCCAAAGCAGCACACTCACCCCTCACAGTCACTGTCATGGGCAAACACGTGGTATCACACATACATGTCCTTTTTGGAGAAGGACTTTTTGGAGAAGTCCCAGTTTTGAAAAAAAACAAACCTGGGACTTTAATAAACAGACCTGACTTCACACCTGCCTAGGGGCATGGAGGTGACTTTGTGAAGTTCACCTCCAAGCCTCTCTGGCAGCCTCTGCCCCAAGGAAGGCTGAACAGAGACAGTGCAGGGGTGGCGAGGCTGCAGGGCCCTAAGCAAATCACACTTCACGCTCCAGGGCCCACAGGCCGACATGTGCAGCCAGGTGAAACCAGGTTAAAAACCTCATCCAGGACAGCTGCCTGGGAGAGGTCAACAAAGGTTGGTGGGACAGCAACCCCCCTCCCATCAAAATGTTCTCTGTATCTATGAGTCTGTTCCTGTTCTGCTTGCTTATTTGTTTTTTTAGGTTTAATTGTTGATAGATATGTATTTACTGCCATTATATTGTTCATATATTTTCTTTTTTTCCTCTTCTTCCTCTTACATTTCATGCAATCTTGGTTGGGTGGTGAGGAACTCCTTTAGCTTTTTCTTGTCTGTGAAGCTCTTTATCTGTCCTTCGATTCTAATGGTAGCTTTGCTGGGTAGAGTAATCTTGTTGTAGGTTCTTGCTATTCATCCCTTTGAATATTTCTTGCCATTCCCTTCTGGCCTGCAAAGATTCTGTTGAGAAATCAGCTGACAGTCTTGTGGAAACTCCCTTATAGGTAACTAACTGCTCTTTTCTTGCTGCTTTTAAGATTCTCTCTTTGTCTTTAAATTTTGGCATTTTAATTATGATGTGTCTTCGTGTGGGCCTCTTTGGGTTCATATTGTTTGGGATTCTGTGCTTCCTAGACTTGTATGTCTATTTCCTTCAGCAGATTAGGGAAGTTTATTGTCATTATCTCTTCAAACAGGTTTTCAATTTCTTGCTCCCTCTCTTCTCCTTTCGGCACCTCCATGATGCAAATGTTGGTACACTTGAAGTTGTCCCAGAGGCTCTTTACACTATCCTCATTTTTTTTTAATTCTTCTTTCTTTTTGCTGTTCTGATTGGGTGTTTGTTTGCATCCTTATATTCCAACTCACCTACTTATACTCCAAATTGGCTTCATCTATTCCACTGTTGATTCCCTATAAATTATTCTCTTCATTTCAGTTAGTGCATCCTTCATTTCTGACTGATTCTTTTTATACTTTCCATGTACTTTTTTATGCTGTTGAAGTTCAAAGTTCTCTGAGCCTCATTTTAACCATTTTTTTGAACTCTGTATCTGTTTGTCTCCATTTCATTTGGTTCTTTTTCTTATTCTTTTACTTGGAACCTGTTTCTTTGCCTCCCATTTTGGCTGCTTCCGTGTGTTTGTTTCCATGCATTAGGTAATGCTGCTACATCTCCTGGGCTTGGTAGAGTGGCCTCATGTAGTAAGTGTCCTGTAGGGCCCAGTGGTACAGCCTCCCCATTCACCAGAGCTGGGCACTCCAGGTGTGCCCCACCACCACATGGGCTGTGTACTTTCTCCTCCTGTTAGAGTTAAGCTTTGATTGCTGTTGGCACATCAGTGGGAGGGATTTACCCTCCAGGCCAATCAGCTGTGATGATTGGCTGAGACCACTGTGGAGGATCAGCTGTGAAGGGGCCCACTCCACAGAGCAGGACTTACTTCATCGGGCTCTGGTGCCCACTGAGCCCACCCCTTGAGTGTGTGGCTTGTGGAGGTGGTTGGATGGTGGTGCTTAGATGTGGTCTGAAGCTGTCCACTGGTATGCTGGCTCTAGGGCCTCCTGAAAGGTGCAGGCCAAGGTTAGCCATCATCTGTGTTCTGCTCAAGGCCTCCCAGCATGAGCTACAAAGCAATCTGCAGGTAGCTGCTACTTACGCTGGGCTTGGAGGTGCCCAGGTGAGGCCAACATGTGAACCAAGGTTGGCTGCCACTAGTGTCCTTAGCCAGAGGTACAGGGCATGCTGAGGCTAGATGCTGCATATGTGAGATTTTACAAAAGTCTGAAGCATAGCCAGGTCAGGCCATCATACATAAAAGCCACTGGAAATAGTTTAGGTGGGCCTAAAAGTTCGGTGGGGTGGGATGGGGGGGGGGGTCTCAAGAATTACCAGGGTGGGGTGAACAGCCTTAGCCAGGAGACTCAGATATGGCGCTTACCTGCTTGGTCTAGGGGGGACGGGGGAGGGCTCAGAAAAGGAACATTGGCCTATGCCAGCACTTCTGTCTGGGAGAAAGCTGCCCTCGCACTCTCGCCATGATGCTGGACAATTTAATTTCTCCCCATATGTTCCTGTAATCTTTCAAGCTGCTGACCCAGTGCTGGAGCTCAGAGGGAGTGAATCTGAGTAAGTCTGTGTGGGGGCCCTTTAAGAGGAACCACCTGGGACTCCAGCAGCCCTCTGTCTCACTAAGCCACAATCACCACTGGTTTTTCTAGCCACAAGTTATGGGGACTTCTCTTCCTGGCACCGAAACACTGCGCTGGGGGGCGGGGAGAGGGAGGGCTGGTGTGTGGCTATGACTCTTTGCTCCTCATGTGGAACCTCTGCAGCCAAGATATCCCGCCCGATTTTTAACCAGATGTGGGTGTGGGACCAGCCCATTGCATATCTCTGCTCTCCTGCTAGTCTCGATGTGGCTTCTTTATATCCTTTGTTGTAGGACTTTTGTTCAGTTAGGTTTCAGGCAATTCTGAATGATGGTTTTTCTGTAGTTTAGTTGTAATTCTGATGTGGTTGTGGGAGGAGGTGAGTACCACATTTAACCTATGCTACCATCATGACTGAAACTTAACCTAGAAACTTCTGCATCAGGGTCCCCAGGGTAATGCTGAAGCATCTCTCTACATAGCTTCTGGGTGACTGTGGTTTGCAGCCAGGGGGGCAACTCCCTCCACACTCAGTTGCTGGAAAGTCCCACATTCCTATCTAGCCACCTGACTAGGTGTTACATCTCTTCTTCTGCTCTGTGGGCCACAACCTTTCGCTTGCTAACAATCTGGTGAGAAGACTGAGCCAGGGCCAGACACAGATGACATGAGGATCTTCATGTCTCCCCACTTTAGTCCTGTCATTGTCACCTGCGGTGTCTGGGATCAAGGCCACCAAGGATAGAGTGGCCCAGGATTTACCAAAAGCAGGAGTGGAAATAAAGCTACAAGTTGAGGAGCTTACTCCTGATACTCTGCACTCACTACTGAAATTACACCCAAGGATATAGTGAGAGTAGTACCAACATCAGCACCAAAGGCCTGTTCCTGGTCAGAGCTTGAAAGTGAAAATAAACAAACAACAAAGTTGAGAGTGTGTGAGAGTCTGTGTGGGGGAGGGGGCATGGCTGAGGGGGCGGGGTGGGGTGGGCGAGTGAAAAATCAACGAGGAGATGGAACTTCCTAAACCTGGTCTAAGCTGTGAGGCAGCAGCGGGCTCCATTTAACGCTGACAACAGTAACAGCAATTATCATTCAATTAACTCCTAGAGACTGCGTTTCACCTCCTCACCACAGCCTTGTGAGGTAAGAGTGCTTACTAAGGTTCTAGAAAGGTTCGGTGAGTTTTTAAGTCACACACACACCAGTTGGTTATGAATTCTCGGCCTTCTGAGTCCAAGACCAAACCTTAAGTCCACTTTGTTAAACAGTGAATCCCATAAATGGCTGAGAGGTAGAAACTCAATGACCATGTTAGTTCATTAGTGTGACTAAAGAGAGAAGTTAAGACAGAATAAGAGACAACACTCATTCCGACTGCAATCTGACCACAAGAAAAGGTCTGAAGACCCATACCCCTTGTGACAGTCACTGTTTTTGGCTTACCCAGAAGCCATTTCCACTGCTTCTTTCAATCTCTTTCTTGCTAACAGAACTCAAAGACAGCACAATGCCAGCTCTCAGGGATAATCAGTAAGTCATAGAGATCCAGGTCCTGTTTGCCAGGAACCTACTTTTCCCTTTTCCTTTGTACCTGGGAGTGGACTGTACTAGTCAAAGAGATGTAAAAGGCTTGTGACCACTTACCTCCTTCATGCCTGCCCTGTATGTGTTCTGCAAGGACATGTCAATGCCACCTGATATGGAGAAAGGGTCTTTGCTTATGTGACTCATTAAAGATCCTGAGATGAGGGGATCATCTCAGATATTATGTGTGGGCTCTAAATGCTACCACAAGTTCGCTTATGAGAGAGAGGCAGAGGGAGATCAGACACACAGAGGAGCAGAGAAGAAGGCTATGTGATGACAGAGGCAGAGACTGGAATAATGTGGCCACAAGCAGAGGAGTGCCAGCAGCCACCAGAAGCTGGAAGAGGTAAGGGACAGATTCTTGCCTCTTGGGGGGGAGTGTGGCCCAGCCAACACACTGATTTGGGCGCAGTGGAAATTATGTTGAACATCTGGCCTCCAGAACTGTGAGAGGAGAAAGTTCTGTTGTTTTAAGGCACCAAGTTTGTAGTAATTTGTTACAGCAGCCACAGGAAATGAACATACTGCCAAAGCCACCAGTAGGCATTCTGTCATTGCAACTGAACTCATTCTAAGTTATATTTCTCTGTAACAGTCAGAAGATGAAACTTGTGGTTACCAGAGGGGACAGGAGGTGGGAGGAGGTAGGCGAGGGTAAAGGGCCAAATATATGGTGACAAAGGAGACTTGACTGCATGGTGAACACTCAGTGCAACAGGCAGATGATGTATCATAGAACTGTATACTTGAAACTTACGTAATCTTATTAATCAGTGTCACCCCAATGAATTTAACAAAATTTAAGAATAAAAGGAAAGTAAAACTTAAGGACAATATAGGTATTGCTCCCATTGCTGACCATAAGAGACACTTCCTAGAAAGCATGTTTTATGTGGATTCTCACAGATGCTGGGAATTCTCCCGGACACCACCCTACCCCTCGGGATTGGCATCTTTTAGGGAGCACACCCACCATTAACATCCCCGTGTTTATTTCTCCGGCAGGGAATTAATGCAGCGTTCCCAAAGCCACATTCACTGAGAGCAGCTACACAGGCAGGCAGGTTCCTCAGCACCCTCAGTCCCACAGCACACAGCTGTCCGTGAACATGTGCTAGAACCCGGGGAAGCTGCCCCTCCTCAGTACATCCCATATGTGGGGCTCTGTGTTAGCGGTATGTAAAGAACATCTGTTGGGGTTGGGAGACCAAGACAGGAAGGACAGAGGGAGGGAGAGATGGGCGCCAAGAGGCTGTGGAAGAAACTTAAAAAAAAAAATCTTATTCAGATTAATTTAAAAGCCTCCATAAAAGGAAACCTAGAGCTTAGGTATAAAGGAAATTTTGGTGAAATCTACTCACAGATTACGAGGGCTGCTTTTGCTATCACACCTATGTTCATTTGGGTTCCTCTTGTTCCTCCAAAGCTTAGTGATTTCCTGCTGAATCTCTCTTCATGGGGCCCTCCTTTCCAAATGTCTCTGACCCATGACATGGCCATGCTTCATCTCTCTCTGATCTTCTTCTACCTCCTCAAGACCCATTTTGGGTCCCACTTCACAAGAAGTCTGGTCTTGGGGAGCTGACTGACTTGGTTGTAATGGACTAACCACTGATGTAAGAGTTTTGGCGGCAGGGAGAGCAGTGGTAGGAGATTGGCAGGGGTAACGGTACGGCAGGGACTGGAATCTAAAAATTTGCTGAGTACTTATTATGGGCCATACCATTCTAGATGTTTTGTATCTGGATTAAAGCAACAAAAGAAACCAGCAGCATCTCAGAGGCATTAAATACATTGCTCAAGCACGATCTTGACATGGCTGGAATTGTGGCCTCATCACCTCTACCTTTCTAGGTATCTCCTGCAGCTCATGCTGTCTGGTGGCCACAGAGCCCCTCATGACCGAACCTCGAGGAGCTATGGCCCAGCCTGTAGGACTGCACAGTTCACGCGCTTTCTACCACAGGCTAGCTATCATGAGTAGCCCAACCAGATTCCTTGGCCACTTTAAAACCACATCTTACCATTAGGCAAAGACCACAGTAATGCTTGGTGAGTCTAAAAACCATCAATGAATGAGCACTTAAATTAGTGAGTGAAAGTACGATGAGAGGCAGGTATTTGCACAGTCTCAAAGCATCTCTCCACAAGGTCCTTATTAATTTGAAAAAGAAAATAGTAACTGTACAGTGAGACACCACCTTAACCAAGCGACCCGAGCTGCCACCACCAGCAGGAAGATGCATAGGCACTCTGATGTGATGCACTGAGTCGGGCAGGTCACTTCCACGGTGTTCCTGACAAAGTGCTGCAACCTCAAGCTACTCAGAGAAAGCTTCAGACACCCCAACATGAAGGCAGGAGAGCCAATCAAATACCCTGCCTGGACTCTGGATTATGGAAGACAAGGAGACACTGAGGAATTGTCTCAGATGGAAGGATAATAAAGGGACAGAAGACAGCTAATGTAGGTGGGATCCTGGATACAACCCTAGACCAGACATAACTGGTGAAATAAGCAAACCTGACTTATTTCTATAAGCCCTGTAGATTTAGCTAATAGTATTGTATGAGGTTTAATTTCCTGGTTTAGAGATTTATATTATGATTTTATAAAACATAACATTAGGGGAAACTTCTACTATTTATTTTGTAAAATTATTTCAAAATAGGTGATCTCAATATTGGAATTTAGGTATGGTGGCAACTGCTATCCAAGAGGACCCTCTGGGTACCCAGCACATACTGGTAAGCAGCAACTTACTTGGCTGTTTGAAAGCTGATCCTGAAGGTCAAGGTGGCTCAGTGTGTTCCTGCCTAGAGGTCTGGAACTCCAGCCTATGCCCTGTTCCGCTTCCCTGGGTCAACTTTGCTTTTGCAGAGCAACTTTTAGAAGGCTTAGAAGAGAAGTCGGAAGAGTTGGCTCCCAGTAGGAATAAAGTCTAGTTCAGCTGTAGAAAGTATTTCTCTTTCAAGTAAAGAAGAACTGGGAGAATGGTGGGGAATCCAGCTCTCCCCTCTCCACACAATCCCCTCTCAGGTTTCTGAGGGAGATCAACGGGAAGGGGGGAAGGAGTGAAATGTTTATGCTTGTATTCCTTTCCCTTCTTTATTTTAAGACAAGGGAAGCAGCCCCCACCTTATTTCCTGCCTAAAACCATAAAGCAGCCCCAAGCAGACAGCTGCCTGTTCTACCAGCCGGGCTGCTTTGTTCCTCTGCCTTTGCATGCGGCAGCCCGGGGCTGGGTTTCAGGTCTCTGAGGCCCTTCCAGTTGTGACAGGCCACTGCTAGCCACGCCTTGAAGAGCTACTCAGGCTGAGACTGCTGGGAACCACTAGTCCCTCAGACATGCAAACCCTGCATGTTCAGGGCAGGTGGGTCGGCCCCTCTCAGCTGCAGGCCAGCAGCATGGAAGCTGAGCTCTCGGGTGGATTCTGTTCTGATTTCCTTAAAGAAAGCTACGGGATCGGAGGATATCACGGAGTTAACGCTGGATCCGCTAGAAGTTAGACACTAAAATATTGTCACTTAAGACAATATTTTATGTAGCAAAAACTCCAATACTGACCCAAGAAGTCTTAGGGTTATTATCACCAAGGCATTAAAATTTTGCTTCAGTTCATCCCTTGTCTTAAAGTTCATCTGTAAAATGAAGACTAAGCATTCTTTTATCTAGGGCAGTGGTTCTCAACCTTCCTAATGCCGCGACCCTTTAATACAGTTCCTCATGTGTGGTGACCCCCAATTTCATTGTTACAAATTGAACATAATCAAAGCATAGTGATTAATCACAAAAACAATAGTGATTATTCACAATTACACATATATATGTAATTATATATGTGTTTTCTGATGGTCTTAGGCGACCCCTGTGAAAGGGTCGTTCAACCCCCAAAGGGGTCACGACCCACAGGTTGAGAACCGCTGATCTAGGGTGTTTGTTATGAGGTTTAAATGAGCTAATGTATGGTGCTTAAACACTGGTTTAACTGCACAGATTACACAACAAGGTGAACGTACTTAATACTACTGAAATGTACTCTTAAAAATGCTTAAGAAGATAAATTTTATGTATCTGTATTGTGCTACAACTAACAAAAATAGTTATTTAGTATATCATAAAGAGGTATATAAACATCAGGTGCTATGATTTAACATACAGTTATTTTGTTCTTAATGATTATCATCAGCACATGTATTTATTCCCAAATTAGATGCAGATAAAATCCTAGCATTCTGGTCGGGCCCCCACTCACTCCCACAGCTCCGACGGTCTCTGCTGCTCAGATGGCCCTAGGTCTCCCAGACCCGACCTACAGCTCTGATCCCTCGCACTGCAAACGTGCACACTCTTCCAAACAGATCCCGATGAGTCCTATAAGCCCTGCCCTCAATGCACATTTCCTGGATCCCTACTTAGTGTCCAACTGTTGACATCATTGATCCTATCTGGTCAGCCTTATTTGAAACCTGAATCATCCTTAACTCCTCTGTGAAGTCCATATCCCAGTGGTCACAAAATCATGACAATTCCACTTCAGAAATGCCTTCAAAATTTAAGTCCTTTCTTTCCCATCACTGTAGTTGAGATCCCCATCACCTCTCACCTAAGCCAGTGATGACAACTTCCTCTTCGGTCACCTGGCCAGTTTCCCTTCCTCCATCCCATCCTTCCATCACTGCCAGAATTCTCTTCCAGAAAGTCAAATCTGGTGTGTCATTCACTTACATAAAGTACTCAGTTGCCCCTATCTGGATCAAGTCCAAATGCTATTCTTGCCATATAAGGTCTGAGTACATGTAGCTGCTATACCAACCTATACTTGCAGTCACAAATCCCCCCCACCCCACCACCACAAACCTTGTTCCATAGAAACAGAAGTGCTCACTCTTCTCTCAATATGCTAAGGCTTTCACAATTCTTTGCCTTTTGCAGATAATATCTCCTTTGTCTATCACCTGCACCATCCTTGCCTCCTAGCAACCATATGTACCCCTGTTTCAGCAAGATTTAACTCAAATGCCTATTCTCCTAGACAGCATGGTTCATTTTCTACTTTCATACATTATGCCATCCCTCAGTTCACACCATGGGAGGTGGGGGTGGTCCATAATTCATCAAAGTGCCCCAGCTTTCCCTTCAATTAGACCGTATCTCTCTGAAGGCTTGTTATGTCTTTGTCATCTTCCTATCCTTAGTTCCCAGGACAGTGCTTGGCTCAGCAGACAGCGAGGTCTAGTTTGTTGCATGAACTATGAGTGAGAGAAGCCATGACCGAGCCCATTACCTTCCATAGGAAAATCATTTCCAGAAAAGCTGCCTGCTGCAGTTTAAGAAGTACCGCATCAGACGCAAATTAGGTTCTCTGCAATGACTACAATTCCCTTGGACGAGTCATTTACGTTTGTACCCTAGATAAGTAATTTGCTAACTGGAATCCCGGTGACATCAAAGACCTCTGTATCTCTCAAGGTACCTATCTGACACTTGGGGACTAACTCATCATCGTCTATAATAAAAGTATTAAGGAATTCTGGGCTATTCTGAATATATGCACATATGAGCCCACATGCTATAAAATCCTGTGCCCATCTATAACTTTTAATAGCTTAACTAAAGCAAGATAGAACCGATTTGTGAATGGCACATATGATGATTCTGTGACTATTTTGGCAACTATTGTAATATAATTGTAAACATGTGTTCATATGTGAGACTCTCTGACCACTATGAAGTGCAAACTTTGGATGATAAAGGCAGCTTGGATGAATGGCAAGAGTCCTTTTGAATGCCTAACCCACATGTCAGGAAGGTTAGGATTTGCTTTACAGACACATTGTTGTCTGCCCAGCCCCCATCTTTCTGGGCCCTGTACCCACTCCACACCATACAGAGTTACCTCCAGAGCACAATTTTTGGACAACATGGCTTGGTCTTCTACCTACAGCTGACTGGCCTGGGAATAAACACCTGACTTCAGATAGGCTGAGCCACAGGCATTTCTGGAAAACCTACCTTCAGGAACCTAACCTTCCTGAGCCAATGAGAAGCCTTTCCCTGGATTTCAGTTACTGCAGGGAAAAAGAAGAGATGGTCTCTCTTTGACTTCTGCTGGCTGACTCTTAAAGGTATGATGCTGAGGACAGTGGGATGATGTCCACCAACCATCACAAATAAAGCGGACAGGCAGAAAATAGTAGAGACAAGACGAGGAGAACACTTCCTTCTCTGCCCATGCCTCTGAAGTCCAGTCCCTATTTCTGCCTCTCTGATGGTTTGGTTATTTCAACACTTACTTGTATGTCAAAAGCCTATACGCCTCCTTACTTATTAGTTTGAGTTTAATTTCTGTTATTTGAAGCAAAAAAGAAAACAAAACCATGCTAATATAAACTTAAAGAGTTTTAAAATGACCTGGCGACCTCACGAAGGCTCTTGTAGGAGTTCTCAGTATTTTGGGATGGGAAGATCATGAATTTTATCAAGCTACAAAGGGTGTTGGGTCCTTTTATGAAATGAGCAATTGCTCTGTAATTGATTTGGTGGGTAAACTGAATTTAAAAAAATATCCGCTATTCTTAAAGTGGGCCTACCCTTACATCCTAGAAGTTCAGGAGGGGGTGAGGGTACAAGTGTGACTCTAGTTAAACAAAGTAAATGGTCCACAAATGTTGTCATGTGGCCTCTGGGGACCACATTATTGAAAATTATTGCTGCATTCTAAACAGACCATCTGAGAAGGATAATTACTTCACAATGACTAGATCAATATTTTGTCTTCTTCTTTACTACTTGAGTGATTGGATCTAAGGCCAAAGGAGAAAATCAGGGCAGTCCCCCGGAACTCACTGCAACCCAGCAGGGGAGATCGATGTGTGTGCTTGGGACCCCATGGAGGGGAGTGGGGCCAGGGAGCACAATCATTAGTGCACCAACTCAATTTAAAATTCTCAATGAGAAAAGCCATGCCTATCTATGGCTCTTTGGTCACAGCATTTTAAAAATTGCCTGCGGGTACAAGGTGTAACTCATTTTATGTGTAGTTTATTGAATAAGTTCATGAATTGAAGATCCTTTCACATACGTGGCAAAGTGAAGAGCATCTTTCCATTCTGTCCAGGAGGGGCCACATCTCAAGCTCAGAAGAGAGAGAGGTGATGATGCTAGAGAGGTGGAGAGAGATGATGGGGCTAGAGAAGTGGAGAGAGGTCTTTCTGCAGGAGAATAAAGGCAGTGTTCCCGCTGTAGGCAGGTGTGGATGTTCCAAGTATCCAGCATCAGACTCCACTAACATGGCATTTGTGACAATTTTACTCTGACAGAGTGGGCCCTGACCTGCATCCTACTCATTACTGAGAGACAACCTTACACTGTCCCTTTAAGAAGCATGATTCAACATAAGTTTCTTACAGCTTTCCAATAAGAGTAAGATAAAGTAATATAAAAGAAATAAGGCATTTTTCCAGAGCGACTGCTTACCTTTAACCTAAACAAAATGCCTTTTACGCACCTTAGAAGCACCATTTATATGCAAGTAATGTGCTAACCGCAAATGGGACTTATTACCTAATTAAAGCTCATCACAGAGCATCTTTTCAGAGCAATGTTTTGTTGGATGTTACAATTACAAGTGAAAGTGATAAAATACTCTTTGAGCATTTCCTTTTATTCCAACATATTACTATTCTCCCTGGACTTCTCCTGTCAGTCCTCAGGCTGATGGAAATGTGGCAGTGAGGGGGAGCTCGGCTCTGAGGCTCAGAGTGCTGCTTCAGACGCCAGACAACTTGGGTTTGAGCCTGCGTCTGCCACTAACTGGTGCACGACTGGCATGTTACAGATGCTCTCCGTGACTCAGTTTCCTCCTCTATAACCTGGGGATAATATTAGCACCTACCTATTAGGCTGTAGTGGGGATTAAACAAGTCAATATATATAAAGCATATATATATATGCATTTTTTTAAATAATAGTTATTTTCTTTGTAAATACAACACTACAAGATTCGAAGTCAATGAGGTCTAAATAAAAGGTAAGGACCCCATTTCTGCCACCATTAACATGTTGGGTAAGACTCTTAACCTCTTTAAACTTCAGAATCCTAATTAGTAAAATGGGGTAACCATGCCTACACTGGGTTGGTGAATAGTCTAGATGCAATGTGCAAGAGGTCCTGGCAACCATTTCCAACTGTGCTCATGAGAACACCAGGTTCTGTCAAGCTGCATGGGTGCACATGGATTCTGCATTAGGAGGACACATGCTTCCTTCCTTTTGTCTGACCACAGGCCAACAAAACAATCAAAATCAGCCCCGGCTTCACAGAGACTTGCACATACCCTAGCTATAGCTCCTTGGAGAAGGAGCTACTGCCCAATATACCCCAAGGGGTGCATCAAAGAGAGAGAGAGAAGACTGCAGTGGGCACTGTGGTCAGCCCCTAGTTACAAGGCAGCCAGAAACCTGCCTGTCTGGGATGTCCAGAGACACAGACACCTGCAGGCTGGCACCCCATAAATTCTTTCCCCGGCTTCTTTCTCAAGGCAAGAAGAGAGCTGCCCCTGCCGAGGCCGCGCGCCCCCGCCCCCCCTCCACAGCACCTCCGTGCACAAAGTCAGGGCCCTCGGGCTCCCCATCAGACTGCCTGCCTGAAGCACACACTGGAGCCAGGGAACTTGCCTGAGAAGCCAGTAAAATTTTAATGCACTCTGTAGTGCGGTCATGTCATACTCGGTTATGGCAAATAATCCCAGATGCCTGCAGAGGTAAAATGGAGCTGTAATGTGCTTGCCTCCTAACCCGAGCTGACAGCAATGATGTACGACTACCATTAGCGGAAAATATCACTTCAACTAACCCATGATCCAGCTCCGCTCAGGGTCACATTATCCATGAGGAACAAATTACACTCCCAAAGTAAATACAAATTTTCTACACAAAATGGGTACAAAAAAAAGGGAAGGGGGTGATCCCTTCCCTTCTCCAGCATGCTGCTGAGTGACACAGATGATAAAGGACAGGACAAATCATTGGCTGACAGAGGGCTGTGCCGTAATCAGCTCAGCCGGCACGCACTCCAGCTGATAAACACTGTATTCTCCCCTTAGTGGCAAATACATAATCTTTAACATGGACATGGCAGCTTTGGATATTACTACCCTTTGGGCTGCAGGAATGCCCCATGCAGCACCTGGAATCAGAAAAGAAAATGCCCTGTAGCCTTGGCAGACCCAGAAACCCTCTGCCAGGGTGGGTGTCAGTGTCTAGGGAAGGCCAAGAGGGTTCCTAAGGTGGCGAAGGACAACACAGAGTGACACTGTTTGGGGGTGCGTAGGTTCAGTGGCCATGGTGATATCATGCCTGTTCTCCCATGTGCTGGTAATAGGAAGAAAAGTCTGGGGAGATCACTTGGATGCAGGAGGCTCTGGACTGGGAGCTTGAAAATGAGCCTCTGTTCAGGCCAGTTCTCCCCACACTGTCCGGGGGATTTGGAGGGGAGGAGAGGAGTAGGTCTGTGACAAGTCCCTTTTCCTTTGTGAGATTTAGACAATCAACAAAGCAACTTCCAGGTGTAACAGGAATATTTATATGGCACCTACTAAGTGTCAGGCACATACTAGGCGTGGGGTACATGCTGGGAGTCTAGGGCTTAATAAGATATTAAATGTTTATACATATATAGACACTAAAATAAGACTGGGTTCCTTGACCAAATATGGCTCATGCTTAGTCTTCTGGTTGGTATGGTCTCTGTCTCCAAGTACTCATGGTGGCCCTCAGGTGATTTGCTGCTTGTTTGTAGGAGGTAAGACATACCTTGTAGGCCTTCCCTTTTCACCTTGGGCAATTGCTTCCCAGATTTATTTTAAAAATGGCCCATTTCAGAAGAGCTTATACATCTAAGTTGTCAGTGAAACCAAATTGTATTTATTCAGTTTCCTGAGCAACTGCCATGCTTGAATTTTTAGAAGCTAGTGGGGTTGAGGGTGGATTGATAAGATATAATCCAGGCTTCTTGTAGCCCAAGGACAATAAGGCACAGAGAGGAAGGTAGTAGGGTTCTCAAATGGCACTTCTGGGCATATCTCAGCTCACCCTGATATACAGGGAAGCAACATGTTATGGGGAAAAGAGCCCAGTTCTTGGCATCCTAAGAGACAGTTTATGCCTCAGCACCATCATTTACTAGCTCTCAGATTTCATTTTCTTTATTTGTAAAATGATGAGAAGATACAGTTGTTGAAAGGACCTATCATTGAGTTTGGTACATTACAGATGGTCAGCAATGCTATATATAAGGATACATGTAGAACCCATAAAAGTATTTAAACATGTCATATAAAATGACATTTGCAAAGTATTTCAAATAATACAATCTTCTCTTCAATGCAAAGGGGTGAGTCTTATTATTTAATTATTACTATTGACCTTACTCTTAATTCTTTTGCTGTCCTTGAGAAATGAGTAGCATCTACATGTTTTAGTCCAAGAAAGTAGGAAGATGAAAATACACTAAAAGCCCTTCCCCCTTCAAAAATAAATATGTAAAAAAAGTCAAAACTGAACCCCTTGGGAAACAACTATCATCCCAGGGATTCCTGGTCAGTCCTTATTTCAAATGCTCCATTCCACTGTCTCCATAAACATGGAAGTACTTAGAAGACCATGAGCCAAGCCTGGGTTTGGAACATCAGGAGAAAGCAGCTCCTGGTCCCTCTCTAAGTGGCGGGAGATGTCATGCAGGTCTACAGCCAGTGTTTCTCAGTGTGACTCTCAGAGCTCCAAGATGCAGAGAAAGAAGGCGATCGGACCTTCCAGCTGAAACTTTCACACACACACACACACACACACACACACACACAATGCATGACTACAAAGAAATTCATACATCTTTATTAAGGACAGAACACTCGCCAACTGGAATTAACAATAATAAGACCCATTCTTCTAACAAAGAACAGCCCAGATTATACGCCATGAGAAGCCACTAGCATACTTCACGTTGTTAAATGTGTCACCAGTACAAAAGCCTTTACTAGGACCTTCCAACTATTCAGATGACTCAGGATTCATATTCAATTTCATGAGGATGAAAAGCATCACTTCCCCCTGACTCCTCCTTGGCTCTGCAATGTCCTTTCGTGGTAAGTCATCAACCCAAGCCGATGGCTCATTCTAGGAGAAAGCAGCTGACCTGTTCTCTGGGATGTGGAATCAGTTACTCAACCCTGCACTTTTCCAGAATTCCTTTTATAGGTTCAAATAATACTTATTATCAGTCCAGTGAGTTCCTAAAGCACATTATGTAAGCTAGCTCTTCATGTGTCCCCATGCACTCCCAAATAGAGTAATTAAGGAACAGAGATTAAGCTAATTGCTCTGCTGCCTACTGACAGGTGCATGGTGACAGACATAACACAGTTAAGCAACTACAATGCCCATGTTGGTTCATCACTAGATACTTGGGGGAAAAAAGTGGATATGAATGTTTCCTTCAGTTACTTGGAAGAGTCAACAGAGATGTGCTCTGACCTACCCACTATGTGCATTCCCTCTTAGGAATTTGAGAATGAAGACAATCCTTATAAAACTTCCTTGTACCTTGGCAAAGAGGAAAGATTTCACATATTAATTTCCCTCTTACTCTGTCATGTTGTTGGGCCTCTGTAAATAGCTACATAGAAAATCAGGATATTCGGTGTTGGATCATTAAATCCAGGCTCATTTTATAGATGACAAAACTAATACTCAGCAACATTAGGTAACCTGCCCCAGGCCACACAGCTGGCTGGTGAGAAATAAGAAACAGGTCTTCAGAGTATCCTTCTCCATTACCCTCTCACAATGAACAACAGAACATCTAGACCTGCTCTTTCTCCTCTCTATTCATCCTACAGAATAAGAGTGTAACTGAAGACATCTGACAAATTTCCAGTAACTCTTGAGTATTCTTTTCATTAATTTACATTTAATAAAAAATCTGTACATTTGTAACCTCTAGCTTTTTCAGTTGCATGGCATGGTCTTAATGGGCAGATATTCAACATACACATTCAATGTGAGTGAAGCAATTTTTGGTTTGGCATAAAAATGCTGTGATATGAAAAAAAGAGAAGAACTTAATGAAAGTCAGAATTAAAAATAATCTGCAATAGAAATTTAATGCAAAGATTGTATTAGTAGAATTTTTGGATGGATACGATGGAATTAAGGCAGTTGGAAATATGATGATGTTGGAAGAACAATTTTGACCCAGACATAATCTTAGAGCAGTAAAAAGAGGTTAAGTGGATGGGCATTATGGAAATCAGGCACCCAAAATGGAAAGCTCTTGAAATTCTGCCAGAAGTTGTAGAAATTTCCAAATAAGCTAGCGAATTTACAGATGGCTTAGAAGTGTCTTATGAGAAAATAAAATTGTAAAATAAATATAGAAGGCAGAAGATGAGAGCACATTTTTGTTGAAATTCAGAAAATAAACACTGGGGTTGACATGAACTTTTTTTCTGAACTTGTTTCATGTATCCCCTCCATTTGGAGAGGAGTATCCAGGAAAGGAAATGCAAATTTAGCAAAACAGTGAACTTTACTGAACACCCAATTTGTGCCCGGCATTATACTAGAGCTGAGGATCTGAAGACAAGAACATGGGCCCCTGCTCGCCGCCTGGGGAATGGTTGTTGGCTCTACTGCTGTGAAACTGGAAGGGAGGAGGACATTCCTCTCTGTAGCTGCAAAACAGCACAGCATTTCTGCGTTGTCTCCTGATCAGAACACCTCCTGTTTCAAACCAGGGATGGGAAAGCAACAATGAGGGCCTTCTGAGTCTCAGGAATGTTGCTGAGGGTGCACAATCTTGACCGATTGTGAAACGTGGCCAGTCAAGGGGTGGGACTCTTCCACTCTAAGCACAGCCACATGCCCAGTCTTCAGTTTGATATCTCAGCACTTTCTGAGTCCTTCAGGAGCCAAGTTAGGCATGTGGTTTGTGTTGAGCTAGGAACATAAGCCTCTGCTGGTCTCCTCGCTGCTTTTCTTAGAAACGGCACCCTTCCCACACAAGTGAAAACAAAATGATCAAACCTACAAATTTAGCATGGATTAAAAAATTATAATGCAACCAAAAAGTGGGTGCAAGTTGGGGAGACGAAGCTGATGTGGAGAAGAAGTGGTACTGCCCTTGCCATTGGTCAGAGTCCCAGGAGACTTCCAGGCACTGGTGAGCAAACCACAGGAGCAAGGCAACCTTCTCGAGGTCACTCGAATGGTTAAAGGCCCAGACAGAGGAACTGCCATCGGAACTCACGCTGAAAACTTCATGAGGAAACTGGGAAGAGTTCTTATCTGTGACGAGATTGTATATGTGTGTTTTGCATGTGTGTATATGTCATGCATCTATAAACATAAGCATGTGGGGGCATGTACACAAATACCTGCATAGTTTTCTAGTCTTTCCTCTCAAATTGTTAAGAGCATAGACAATGAAAAAGTATGTTTCTCTTTGACATTTGTTATAAGGTAGTGGTTCTCAAAACCAATTGTGTACCAGACTTCCCTAGGAAGCATTTAAAAAAATACAGATGCTGTGCCCCATCCCAGATGTACTGAATCAGCATGTCTCCCCTGGACATCTGGGAACCAACAGCGTTTGGTATGTGGGACAAGAGCTGTACCATCCAGGACAGCATGCCTGCTTGTGGCTCCAAGGCTTTGCCCAAAAGAAAGCCTGATGTTTAAGATAAGGAGTTCAAAATACATTGGTTGGGGGCCCTTCTGAATCTCACTGCCCTTCCATTCAGCTTGTAGCAGGAAGCAGAGCCCTTGGGGATGAAGGCTGAGCCCCAGGTTCCAGTGAAAACCAATCCTCCCTGAAGTCCTCTGGCAGGTTCCTGGCAGAGCTTGAGCTTTCTAAAGAGGAGGGTAGGCTTCCTCCTGCCCTGAGGGGGTCTCTCCCCTTTCACCCAAGTAAAACTAATGAAACTAACATTTATGGAGCACACACTATGCCCCAGGCCTTGAGCCAAGTGCCTTTACTGAACTGTCACAAGACTACAGGAGGAGCTGTTGTTATCTCCATTTGGCAGATGAGAGAACTGAGGCTTGTCCACAGCTACAAAATGGTAAGGGACGGTCAGAAAGAAGCCTAGGCCACCGGGCTCCGATGCCCAAGTGTTGGACCACTGAACACTAGGCCTTCCAGCCAACTCTGCCACGTGGCCCACACAATAAGAGGGGGATGAGTATATAAAGAGAGAATGACTTTTAATCTTCACATGAATTTCATGACCCAATAGGAGGGTGTTCTTTGGCATAATGGGCTGCTGTGGCAGAGAAAGAGGAAGCGAGAGGAAATATAGGCCAAATATGTGGAAATGTGTATGTTGCCTCTTTGTTCTCATGATGCCAATTCATTTCCAGTGGGGGATTGGAATAATTGCTTAATGTGGGTGATTAAGGCGCCAAGTGCTGCCTCTGTCACCTACCACAGTGAAGACAACCCCACACCTGAGTGCAGCGCCCCAGCCTTTCCCAACTCCGCCCATTCCCACCTCACTAGAGCCCTCCCGGCTCTCTGATATTGTGTAAAATGTATTCTCGGCTGGGAGGGGAGGCTGGGAGAGATGTGTAGCTCATGGCTCATCAAAGCCTTTCCACCCACAAGTACATCTTCTGCATTTATGGAAAGCTCTGCTTTTCAGCCCCTTTCCCAGTCACTTCCACATTAATTAGTAAGGGTATCATTTTATAAATTACAGCTTCGTATCAGAGGAAAGCAGAGTTTATCTTAATTCAGTCAGCTGTGTGAAATGCAGTACCCTAATTTTAGACCGCCAGCTCTGCAGATCCCCGCGGAGTAAGAGAATGACAGGTCTTCCAGAGAGAAGTCCCAGTGGGTGCCCTACAAGTCTCACTTCTGCCTCCAACAGCATCCCTGGTGGGGCTGCTGACGGGATCCCAGGGCACTGAGTGGCATCTTTTCCACCATTAGCAATTCAGATTTGAATGGGAATCCTCCAAGGGGCACATGAAAGCAGCCCGGTTAGCTGCGGGGCTCCGAGAGGGCCCAGGCAGGAGGCTCTGGCACAGAGGAGGCTGACAGGGCCCGGGCTCTGGCACAGAGCACAAGTCTGGGGGGATGGTATTAAAGCCAGTGATAAACACTGGACAATCCCAGTCCAAAAGGGGAGCCTGATAGTCTTAACCATAACAGGGCGAGCAGGCATGGCTGCAGTTTAAGAGTCCCAATTGCTCCTGTCAGGAGCCCTGGGAGGAATGCCCCGGGGAGGGGAGCAGCGACAGGTGAAGTGAGTGTGGTTGTGGAGCAGCTCCCAGGTAAGAAGAGACCTGCAGGGCCACCACAGTCCACAGGAAAGACGACAGGAGCGGGGTGGAGGGCAACAGAGGCAGAAGTGCGCACAGGAGGGAGGATCAGTCCGAACGCCCACCCCTCCCCTGCCATCTTCCCACTCCCACGGACGTGCCTATATATACATCTCCTTATTCTCCTGCATTGCCCTTAATCGTCCTGAACTGAGTGGTGGGCACTGGCTACTTCCCACTGCCCACAGTCTGGTCTCATAGACTGAAACCCAAACAGCAATGACTTGGGAATCTGGTCCCCGGAAGGATTAGTTTGCAATAGGTGGAAACACCCGGATCCCTCTGAAAGCCAGGGGCAGCCTTGGTAATTGCCCAAATGACCCGTTAGCTGATCGTCTTGAGGAGTGGTGCTGAGACCTGGAGGACTCTGAGGTCGGGCCTGAACGGGCCCAGGCGTGGGGATTTCACAGCTTCCCCGTGATTGGGTGTGCCGCCAGGTTGAGACTGCCTATGAAGACATGCACACAGAATGCAAAACCAGACATCCTCACCACCTCTACCACTGCTGGTAGGTGACGCTTCCGGAATTCACAAGGGGCTGTGAGAACCCGAGCAGGCTCATCCCCTTGGAGAAGTGCCACCACCTTGGACAGAGAGGCCCACCATCACTGCGGAAGAGCCACTGGAATGGCAGCAGGTACTTGTCCTGCCTGCTGCCTGTGGTGACACCTGTGCCACATGGGATGTGGCCCGACAGCTCCAAGGGTTGGTGGGCATGCCTTGAACACTGCCCTCCATGCTGCCCATGCGCCTCTGGCACCCACTACACACTGGCGCCCGAGACACCAGGAGACTGGCTTCAAAGCAGCTCATACTCTGGGGGTTGGAGTAAGGAAGCTCCTAGCTGTCAGTTAAACAAAAGACTAGTCCACAGCCCCCTTTGCAGCGTGTACTTTCGCTGTCATCCAACAGCCCATTACCATGTCACAGCACCGCACACCCTTCCATAGGTCACTTTGTTTAAAATGACACGGATAATGCACATGTCAGCAAGCTGACAGTCCTGGCCGTCCTTCAGAGATAAAAACCTCAAGGCGAGAGCCTGTTCTTATCTGGGGACACGCATTGGTCTATCATCCAAGTCAGGCAGAACATGATTTCTCCAGAGAGCACTTTTTTCATTTCCTGATTTTAAGGAAATCAAATAAGCACCATTTGTCTTCATCTGAATATGCTTGACCTGCTCAAATGATGATGTCTCGCATTTTATAACAGGCTACATATGCTGAATTCAAATTAACAACAGCACCGAACAAGAGCCTTCACATCCCTCTTGGAGGCTGGCAGCAGAGGAGGAGGTCGAGTCTGGGCTGATGGAAAGATCCCAGTAAACGCTAACTGCAGATGCTGGATAAAAGCAGCAAGCAGGTAAGAGGAGATGGAAAATGGGGCTCAGGGACGCCGGCTCCGCAGGACAGATCCAGAAACTGGGGAAGGGAAGGGAGGACCAGCAGTTCCTTTGGGTGCCAAGTAACAGATAAACCACAATATTCAGGTAACTTGTGGAAATACATAAAGTAGGAATAAAACTGGAAAGAAGTTGGGTTGGGGGATTTGAATACCTAGGAAGAAAGACCAAACAGACAAACCATCCCTTTGCTTCAGGCAGCAGGACGTTCACATTACCAGGCCGTGGTCCAGTCTTCTGAGAGCTCAACCCAGAGCTCCCGTTCCTCACCCACGCGGAACCGGATACACCGAGGCTGGTGGCCATCAGCCTCGAAACAGAGCGCACCTGCTGGAAGAACTGCCCTCCCACCTGGCCATCCACCTGATGGGAGAGTGCAGTTCCCCTCTGGCCGCCTCTGCTCACCCCTCGCCCCAGGATGACATTCCTAGAAACATTACCATTGGCATCTCCATCGAGAAGGCCCATATGCACAGAAAAGCAGGAAGAAGCATATGGGCCAGTAAGATAAATGAAAACATGACATTATAAATACATACTAGCACATTTAATGTTCCAATCAAGGATTAAAAAAGAAAAATCAGATGGCTATGAAAATAAATCATTTCCTCTTTTGAAATCTTTTATAATGTGAAAACTTAGTGTCACATATATGCACTATTAAAGGGCTTATTTAAAAAAAGTGGACCTCACAAATTAGTTGTTATCTCTTATCAAAGAAAACATCACTATGTGAATAAAACCTGACTTTACAGAAGAGAAAGGCGCTGCCCCCATGAAGCTGGTACCACCCCACCCCCTGCAGCGTGTGTGGAAGAACCATGGCGTTCAGTGTCTATGTACTGTGCCCACAACTGGGGGCGGGGAGTCTTACCTTCTCTTCTTGGTCACTGTCGCTGTCACACTGAAAAAGAAAACAAGAGAATGAGGGTTAGTGCAAAAATGGAGTAGGTTTTTGTCTTTAATACAGAAAACAAAAGCAAGACCAATGAAGGAAAAAGGAACATGGTCTGAGCTGGGTGGAGATTCTTCGGCCCCAGTGCTGGTAAACGGGTAAGAAGCAGGATGCTGAGCAGCTGCCCGCTGCGTCCTCTGTGCCTGTGCTCTGTGGCTCTCCTGTGGGCAGTCTGGTGTATGCTCATCACCCCAGTGAGCCCTCCCCTGTTGCATGGCAGAGGGGATGCCCAGCGGGAACCAAGCCGGCCACACGGTTAAGGTGAATCAAGATCATTCAATGGGATTGAGAGCAAAATCAATTCTTTAATGGAGACCTTCTACCTTCTATTGTCAATGGCTGTCTCACCCCTGGTGCGTTTCTAGAAGAAAAGAGGTAAACCGCTGGGCACTGCCTTCTCTCATTTGGACTGGAAAGGAATAGAGCATAATGGGTGAGGCTCACCACTGGGAGGCTGCCTTTTCCAGAGAACAGAGGGAAGGTTCTCCATAAAATATGTGCCAAGGATAGAGGTCAGGGTACCAAGTCAACAATATGGGCCAAAAAAAAGTGTTAGGACAGTAGACTCACTTGCACCATGTCTAACAGATTCCACGTTCCAACTGTTGAGCTGGGTTTGGGATAACCAGGAATGATAATTAACTCAAAGGGAATAAAGAATACAATTTAAAAAAAAAAAAAAAAAAAAAAACCAAGAATGTTCTGTTATCCAATATCTTGTTTTTTTTTTAAGGGACATGTTTTGTTAAAGTAAATGCACAGCAGATAAACAGTTCATTCACCCAAATGCCTTTGAGAAGCACGGCAGACGTTTAAAGAAGACCCAGGGCTGTCTGTCCCTAAGGTAGCTTTCAGTTTAGCTGTCCAGTCACGCACCGTGGAGTGACCAGGATATGTCCTGAGAAATATGCTGTTTAGTGATGTCATTGTTGTATGAACATCACAGAGTGCGCTTACAGAAACCTGGATGGTAGAGCTTACTTCACACCGAGGCTACAGGTTCTAGCCTACTGTTCCCGGGCTACTGGCCTACACAGAATGCTTCTGTACAAAACAACACGAGGTTAAGTCAAGCACAGGAGAGAAGGAGGCACTCAGGAGAGGCAGGAAACAAGAGCTGTATGAGGCTGTGGCTGGGATAACACTGCATACTGTTTTTCAGCAAACTTTTTTTTATAAGAGAAAGAATACACTCTGAAATAATAATGAAAAAGATAGGATATACATCATCAACCCATAACACGGTCGTAATTATTGTCAAGCATTATGTACTGCACAGAATTACACTTCTATAGGACTGGCAGTGCAGTAGGCTTGTTTGCATAAGCATGTCCACAAAGACACCAGCAACGAGTGGCACCACGATGTTACAACAGCTGCAACGTCCCTCGGTGATAACAATTTTTGAGCCCCACTACAATCTTGGGGGACCACCGTCATATGTGGTGGTTGACTGAAACACTGTTGCGGTGCATGACTGCAGAAATAGAGTTAGAACACAGACTCTGAGCAGGGGGTGCATGATCAGAGCTATGTTCTATTAAGATGACGCGTCCCACGGTGGAGGAGAGAGTGCACTGTGGGAGAAGCCGGGTCATGGGGACACCAGTTTGGCAGCCATCGCACTGTCTACACCAGCAGGGCGCGTGGTTTGAGAAAGAGATGAACAGATGGTAGAGCAATTCTGAAGGTAGAACCAACAGGACTTGATAACACATGGATATGGGAAGCAAGTCAGAGGGATGAGTTGAGGATGCTGCCAAGGATTTTTAGTGTGGCCACCTGGATGTGGGAGTTGATGCTGCTATGAACAGACACAGAAAATAAATGTGCTTATACAGCAGTCACTACTGGCTAGATACCCACAGCCATTCACAATCCCTTCTCTTAGTCTGTACCTTCTCCTGACATTTGGAGAATGAAAAAGCCAGATATTCTCTCTTTTCCAACTTTCCTTGCAGCTGAGGGTGGCCATAGATACATTTTTGGCTGAGACTTGAGGAAATGTCTGCTGACGGTTCTGGAAACATTTTCTCACCTCAAAAGAGAAAGAAAAGCAGAAGCACTTGCCTCTTGCCTTTGAACATGACTGCCTGAGAAAGTGATGTCTGGATCTGGGGCAGCCATCTTGCAGATATGAGGCAAAAGAGCCAAGTACAAAAACAAGATGATGGGGCCAAAGGAAGAAAAATCCTGGCACAATTGAGCCACCTGAACCACCCTCAGAGCGGCCCACCTCTGGACTTGTTTGTTCAGATAACAGTTACAGTATTGAAACCACAATTGAAAATAACCCTCACCCCATCCAAAGGGACATGTTGGTATTATAAGACACACTGTGGAGACTGCTTCCTCTTCCCAGCCTCAGCTGTCCGTGCTACCAGCACTTAGGGGCTCACATCACAGCCGTGCGGACTGGAGGGCTGTCACATTTTCTTTTCCACTGGCTCCTCGCTGCTATAGGCTTACCCGAGTTCTAGTGACAGCGCTGTAACCAAGTACATCTGGATCATTTTCAACCAAGCTTTCAACCTCAGATGGTCTAAGCTTATCCTCTTTTGCCTGATGAGTGGATTTCTCTATTGTAAAAAGTCAAATGAGCTGAGAAAGAAAATGGTGACATGGCGACTTTGAAGGCCTAGAACAGTGGTTCTCAACCTTCCTAATGCTGTGACCCTTTAATACAGTTCCTCATGTTGTGGTGACCCCCCAACCATAACTTTTCGTTGCTACTTCATAACTGTAATTTTGCGACAGTTTTGAATCGTAATGTAAATATCTGATATGCAGGATGTATTTTCATTGTTACAAACTGAACATAATTAAAGCATAGTGATTAATCACAAAAACAATATGTAATTATATATGTGTTTTCCAATGGTCTTAGGCGACCCCTGTGAAAGGGTCGTTCGACCCCCAAAGGGGTCGCAACCCACAGGTTGAGAACCGCTGGCCTAGAACAACAAATAGATGAGGAACAGTTCTCCTGATGGTGTGCTTTCCCCATTGCCTTTAATTAAGCCTTCCTTGAGGTTCCCAAGTTCTGGGCACATTTTCAAGGGTGACAAAGCATGATTTGGGGCGGGGGGGGGGGGGGTGGAGATGGAAGAGGGATGAGGATTTGGCCAGGCAGGCTCATTTTCCCAGATGTTCACAGCCACCTTGTGAGGTAAGCAATGACCGCTGACGGCTGGAGCACAGAGGGAGTGGGGAGGTCGGGAAAGAACCTCCAGTGTCCACACCGCCGCCCATCCTAACAGCAGTGTGTCCCTGGGAATGGGTACTTCTATCAAAGTGTTAAGCTTCCTGCTTTCCAACGGTCCAGTTCTAATTTCAAGGTCCACTTAATTCCGCATCAAGTAATTACTGATATACCCAGAAGCACCTTGTCTCCAGAGCTAAGCATATGGTGGGGAGCTGAGACCTACTGGTATCCATTATGGAAGCAGCACGGATGCCAAGCCGATTAAAAACGCTCAGGCTCCCCACGCAACACGCGGGTGAGTGACAGCTCCTCGACAAGGCCAGTCGCAGAGTCTGCCAAAACAGTCTCTGCTGCGCGGGGGCCCACATGGTGCGCTGAGAAAACAGTTCCATTTCTGGTATTAAATTCCCACACTGACCCGAGGACTTTGCCGTGAGCTCAGCAGGAGCGCGCCATCCAATTTACAGCCTCGCTCTCTGGAGCCTCGAGTGCCAGCCCCTGGCAGAGACGAATGATGGTCAACCCCTCCAGCTCATAAATTATGCAAAAGCAATAAATGCACTCAGCAAACAGCGCCTAACGTTTGCCTAGCCTGGCTCCTAACACACTCTGTAAAAAGCCAGAAGCTCGGCACATACAAGAGGTCTATTCCACTCATAAAGGGGGTTTGTTGACAACTCCAGACGGAAAGCCAGCCATGGGCCTAAGGAGTCTTTCTGCTTCGCTGGCAGCGGTTTATGGGCCTGCTTTATGAAAAAGGGAGGCTGTTTTATAGAGTCAGTGTGGGGAGAATTCATGGTCTCAAATTCACATTTAATACACTGTGCAGCTTTCATACCCTAAGTTCCATACTTGGATTTTCGGCCAAATGATTCTTGGTCTTGAAAGGTTAAAAGAAGAAGTGTCTGCTCCCCAATCCCTAGGTACCCACTCCAATTTATCAGAGTTCACACTGAGCCACCTCCTCATTCAGGTGTATGTTCTGCATGAGGCTGGGAAATGGAAAAGGCATGTCAAATGCAGAAACGGGGTCCCAGCTGGTTTGGCCAGTCTAAGCATTTTGACATCGAGGTCCTGCACTGGTTTATTAGCAAACAGGTTGCACACTAACGACCAGCTCGAGGTGACAGCGGACTCTCCATGACTAGATTTCAAAGTCCTTTGTGCAAAGCTGAAAATATTTTCCTGCATTTTGAAAGCAAGCAGTGAAAAGGAACAACCAGCCCTTATACTAACCCACCCGGGGAAGAATTCTTGGTCACTCAGTCTTCAGACAAAGATACCACCCAAACCCACCACAGACAAAAGAGGGAAGCGAGGTATGGGATCCAAACCACATGCCTCAAACGCAGAATTAGAAAGGGACTAGTTCCTCACCTGAGTACACGCAGATATTCCAACACATCACCATGCACTTCATCGTCCCCTTCCTCCCGCCAGCTTCACAAATTAGACCTGAACCTTCGGAGGCACCTCCTTCCTCTCCCAGACATGTCACATCCCCCTTAAACTCTTCAATCAACCAATAAACCAACTTACCCACCCACCTACCTAATAGTTTTTCCTTTAAAAAATTAATGCATATTTATTGACTACATTTTAAAAAGTCACCCACCAATCTGCCATCCAGAGACACTGTCAACCTATTTGTACAATTCTTTCTAGTCTTCTCCATCCTTTCCCTTCTTCACGCACACACATTTTAGAAAATGAAATCCTAATATTTTGTAACCTGTTTTGTTTTTGCATAATATACCAAATACTTTAGTTTCATGAGTAACACTGACCCTGTACCATCACTTATAAAAAAGGCTGCACTGTAATCCACTGTTTGACTTGTAAATAACAGCTAAAAAGTTCCCTAGTGCTGGATATTTTCATTGTTTCAATTGAACATCCGAGATTTTCCCCTTGTACACGTTTGCCAATATTGTTTTTTCCTTGTATCTTTTCATGGCCCTTCCCGTTCTGCATATTCTTTAATGCCTTGTCTCCCCAGAGCAGCACCTGCAGTTCCACTGTTTCTAGATGGCTTCCAGGGGAGTCCTTGAAGAGTCCCTAGGTTCCATCTACCATTTCTATGTTGAGACTAAAAATCTCTATGCTCACCATTTGCCAGCTCCATGGCTTTGGTAAAGTCTATACATCTCAGTTTACTTAGCTGTAAATGTGGGTGATAATGCCATTTCCCTCATAAGAAGATGAGAATAAAATGAGATAATATGTGTAAACAACTTAGACAATGCATGGCTCAGGGTACGTGCAGACAATAAATGTTAACTATTATCAACACGTTTCTCTGTGCTAATCCCCTCCCACTCAAGCCCTATAAACACCTCAGACTCAAGCATCCCTCTAAATCTAGACCCACCACCCTTTGCTTACCCAACCTGTCCCTCTCCCATGTTGTTCCCACCATCCTTGAGCAGACCTACCTTCCTTTCTCACCCAACATTATCTACTCTGCCTTTTAAATCCTCTCCATCTCCATGGGCATGGACACTGCACTTTAGTGCAGGCACTTGCTTTATCATTACAAGAGGCTAATGATGCTTCCCAGGACCCACTGTCTCTTCTTTTTCTGATCCAAGTCCTTACTGACCACCGTGGACTTCCTCAATTTCAATGTGATCATGACATTGCCAACTTCCCCACCCTAACTTCTAGCCATGCCTTCCGCACAGTGCTCCTCAGCCTTTCTGTGGAGATGGGCCGTTTGTTTTTGTTTTGTTTTCCAATACATTGTGACCAATAATTTTATAATATACAGTTAAAAAGCAAATTGCTAGAAAAATGAAAAAGACATAAACTATGTTATTTGATTTAAAAGATGTAAAATTACTCTATTGAATTGTTATATAAGCTTTCAAATTTTTAGTCTCAACTACCTTACTAACCTCATATCAGAATAGTAACAACCAGCTGATGGATGGGCCTCGGTCTGTGTCCATACTGTTGAGTAGCGAAATTCCAACATACCCCCCCTTGCTCTAGCCACACCTGTGGGACTTGGTCACACCCTCAGCCTTTAACGATTCCCTCTGCTTGGCACTCTATTCCATCAAGTTTCTACCTAAAAACCTTTTTTAAAAAATATATTTTATTTTTTACAGAGAAGAAGGAGAGGGATTAGAGAGTTAGAAACACCGATCAGCTGCCTCCTGCACACCTCCTACTGGGCATGTGCCCGAAACCAAGGTAAATGCCCTTGACCGGAATCGAACCCGGGACCTCTCGGTCCGCAGGCCAACACTCCAGCCACTGAGCCAAACCGGTCAGGGCCTAAAAACCTTTCATGTGCCTCTAAAACCACAGTGACTGTTCCAATACTCTTCTTAGAAGAATTCTTAGAATTCTAATGCTTTTTATGATTAATTGCTTCTGTCTCCATCCCTCACAAAACTGTATTTCACTGTTTGCCACACGTCTTCCTCACCAGAGAGTGATCCCACCCAGGGAAGGGCAGCGCCTTCCTCATCTTTGCATCTCCAGGCCGTGGGACATGGCAGGGCTCAGTCATACTGACACATTTATCCCGTTCTTCTTTGGAATTCTTCCAAGTGTGGTTGATTACACCCAACACAAGCAAACTATGATTTAAAAGACAAGTAATTCCAAAGGAAGAAGGCACAGGAAACACGGACTAATTTGACTGCTTAATACAATGGGATGTATGTTTGAACACACTGGGCAGCGTTAGAATTGTCAGAAGAGCTGAGAGTTGGGGCTCAGAAGAAAATATCTTCTATTATGTGATTATGACTTTATTGTATGTCCTCAAAAGCAAACATTTCTCATTTCCATTTAGGAATCGCAATACCTGTGTTTTAAGACTCCGATCCAAATTGAAGCAAGTCAAGGTCTGCGACACCTCCCTGCCTCATTCAGAATGAGGGAACGAAATGGAATTCTAGGGACCTTGTGATGGAATGCATTCTTAAGCAGAAAGTGGCAATCATTGAATATATCACATGCAATGACATTGAGGAGGGCATTGCTCTCTATTCTGCTCAATGGACCTTGCTGGAGCAGTTATTTCGTATCTCAAATCCATTTATCACTGCCACCAAAGATGTCAGGGCTGAACACCATTGCTGAATAAAGTTATTTTATTCTCCTTTCTGCCTAAAGGAAATGAGAGGAAAATGAGGGAGAACCCCAACTTGTAAACCACTGTGTCTAACATCAGGTACAATTTAACTTTGCCAGTGACAAAACAAATCGGTTCCCCTTTGGGGCAGGTGGTTTATCTAAGCCCGTAAAGACATCCCTCACCTAAAAGCAATTTCAGAAGAAGCCACCTGCAGAAAACATGACACTTATTTTCTTATTTAAAGAAGTGAGGTGGTGGCACGGTGACTAAAAACATGCCCACTATCATCTTCCCACCTGCCCAGGTCCTTGTACATGCAAAACGGGCAGCCGCTAGCTGTTTTCTGTCCCTGTTACCTCACAGAGCCCTCATTTCCATGGCTTACAGTCTTTTTACAGTCTTGGACTTTAAGTGAAATTTAAAGCTCTTGGGGCCCTAGAAATAAAAGGTTTAAACCTGAAGATTTGAGGTAGTCTTCCTGATTACAAAATGAGGCCATTGGTTCCTCCTCCCCTCTAGTGCTACAATAACTATGTCTGATCAAATGAAATCACCCCCCAAAAATGAAAGCCTAATAGAAAAATTGGTATGCCAAACATAGCGTAAAATATAAGAACAAAGTTTCTGACAGTTACAAAATGAGCACACTTGAAAATCATATAAGGTCCAGCAACATGCAGCAGTTGAGGTATAACTGAAAGTAAGCTTTCAGAAGCTTCTGGAATTTTGTATTGGTAAAGTGCGATTCCCCGCATGGGGAGCCTGCAGAATTGGGCAATTTTGCAAGTTCTCAGCTTGTACTGGCTAGAGTTCAAATGCCCGATGTGATTTGAGGGGCTAGGGGAACACTTCTTATTCTCCCTCTAGGGTCTCTTAGATGATCACACAATTTCATTCAATACTAGTAAATAATTTTAAAATGCCTACTATGCTGGTTCATTTTGACTACTGATTAGAAGTGTAAATATACTGACAAATCATTTTGTTCAAACCTGAAGTTCTAAAGCTCACAAATTTATCATCAATATTTTTTTCTTTTTGTCACTTTGAAATCCAGGTGTATTTCATAAAACACTCTGTATGCTGTAAATTTCCACTTACCTCATTAAAATATCGTGGGGTTTTTGGAAGTAGGAAAATAAGTGGATATTTCACAAATATTTGGAGAGTTCATCATTTTCTTGCCTTAGAAGCAAGGAAGTCGCATTTTGCCAAATATAAACATACATAAAACCAAAGACGAAATTTACTTAAAACCCAGAGCCCACAAAGCCCAGTGGTTGGCAAAATGAGAAAAATGAATTTCTTGTCCAAAGGTAAAAAAACTCAGTCTAGGGCTGGGTGATTTGTAAAAGATCTCTTTTAAGCTTAAGCACCAGATCCTTTGCCTCTTTGTCATTGATTTACCGATTCTAAGTCATCAATAGCATTAATCCGTGCCTGCCTAGGGACCTATTACAGATGACTTTGAAGATGGTGTAAAGCAAGAATGTATTATGAGTCCACAGTGTCAGTAGCAGGGAGACCTATTCTTCTGTGTTCTTTGGCGGTATTCTATGTGACCCTGGAGTGCTGCACTCTGCCCTTTCCTGATCAGTCTCTGGTTTCCTTGGGTGGGGCTGGAGCCCCCTAGGTTTGCTTCATCTAAAGCTCGGTTCTTTCAGAGTCCTGTGCTAGCTAATAAAACCCAAATCTGCTGATAAGCAAAAAGGAAAAGTATGTTACGGGTTAAAATAATACAAGAGTCTATTTTTTCCGCTGTGTTGTGATCCATAGAAATCACCCTGAGCCTTTTCCCTTTCTTCTCTGCCTGGGAAGCCAATTGCTTTGATTGCAGTGATATGAGCTAGCTAAAATGACTTGCCCTTGCTTGTGAGGCAAATGGAACATGCTAATAGAACTTATCGCATTACCCGATGCAAAAGTGCCATAGCTCATTACTTTAAGATAAAAGGATATCATTGCAGACGGCAAGCAGAATTGACTTTCTGAGGCCGACTTGATGATGATTTAATCAACTGCTCTCTTTCACTTCTCATCTCTGCGCCTGTCGGTTTCACAGGTGCCGTTAAATGAGACACTCAGAAAGTGAGCGGAGGGAAAGAAATTGCTGTCATTACTTTTCAAGAAAGGAGGTATGCAAATTTTCGACAGAAAGATTGCGTTCATAATGGGCCTGGTAAAATACAAGGATCATGCTTGACAGGTGAGGGCAAGCCATTTGTATGTCCTTAAAGTAGAGCAACCGTTCGTTTAGAAATGCGCTCCGTAAAAGAAACTACAAATGAGAGGTCTGGCGGGGCCGGGGGGAGAGGCAGGCCAAAGTGCACAGGGTTGGTGCAAGCTGGTCTGAGCTTTAGAGAGGAGGACGGTGCTTGAAGTCAAATCCTGGCTCTGCCACATGTGAGCTATAGGACCTCTGGCAAGTATCTTAACCTCTCAGTGCCTCAGTTTCATCACCTATCAAATGGGGCTATTGACAGTATTTACCTCCCCGGCTGTCGAGAGCATTCACTGAGTTAATAAACACATAATAATAATAATTTAATATATAAATTAACACAAAAGGGTAAGGAACAGTGCCTGACACATAAAAAGCACTCTGTAGGTATTAAAAAGCATTCATTCATTCATTCTTTAACAAAGAGCATCTTTTTTTTTTTAAGAGTACATGTGCCAGGTGTTGGAAATCTAGTTTAGATAGAGTACAATTCTTCATTGATTTCACTTATGTAAGTCTTGCTCCCCCAGCAGATGGTGAGCTCCTCGAGAGAGCAGTCTGGAATCATCACAGGCCCCAGGGCAGTTTTAGGACCCTAAACCGTGCCCGATAACAATTTGATGATTTATGGATTCCTCCTCCCTCCTCTTCATTTCATATTTCTGAAACTGTGCAGGACGCTCAAGCCCTTGGAGGAGTCTCCTCCTGAGGCAGGAAATGTCTGTCATTAGCTGGAACCTCAGGCGCTCGCCACGTGTCCTGCGAAGCCTGGAGAAGAATGGGGTGCAGCCGGGAAGAACAGACAGTTGGCTTGAATCCCCTTCAGAAAGCAGAATGAATCTGAATAGATTAAATGATCAGGGTAGTATGAACAGAGGTGTTTTTCATCCACTTTGCCTTCAATAGGTAATTGTTCTATTTTCTCCAATACTCAAAGTGAAAGCATCTTTCTTAAAGTGCCTGTAACTCAGGTAATGAAGCTCCTGCAAGCCATTCTCCCTTCCAGCCTGTTGTGAGGCACTGCTAAGCTGCGCCTACACGGCTCAACTCCCTGCCAAAGGGACAATGTCCACCGCAGGCAAAAGGAGGAAGAGGAGGGTCCAGGCAGCAGAGCAGCTTTGAGCTGTCTCTTTCGGAAGAGCCTGGCTCCTGAACTGCATTTCACTGCAGCATGGTTCTTCCAGGGGAGAAATTCTCCATAGGAGCCATCTTAGAGCGTCTCCCCTACAAATGCCAGCCAGCAGCCACCGGTCATTGAAAAAGATGCCCTGACAGCAGCCTGGAGGGAAACGTTACAAGCTCTCCATTCTCAAGAAGTTAATTTAAGGCTTCCACCGGCAGAGGCAGCACTTGAACCCAGTTCTGTTCATGCTGATTCATGTTCTCAGCCTTGGACTTCATGTTCTCGGCAAGTACAATATACCACCCCACTCCCTCTCATGCACTATCCAAAGGAACTACCTGAAAAACATCTTGTGGGTTGACTGTTTGGCAAAGGGTAAGCCAAGCTGAAACGGAACGGAGGGAGAGCAGAGGCCGTGGGCAGCAGAGAAGGCAGCCGTCGGCCACATTTCCACTCCATCCTGGGCAGCTCTCCCTCCGGAGGAGGCCCAGCACAGTGCCTGGCTCAGGGACTTGCTCATTCAATCTGCGGCTGGCCCAGGTTCAAATTCTGACCCCTCCACTTAGCAGCTGTGCAGTCTTGGGAAAGGTACTTAACACCTGGGAGCCTACCTTTTTTTTTTTTTTTTTTTTTTAATTCTCACCTCAGTATATGTTTTCATTGATTTTTAGAGAGAGAGGAGGTGAGGCAGGGAGGGAGAGAGAGAGATATCAATGTGAGAGAAAAACATTGATGGATTGCCTCCAGTATGTGCCCTGACTGGAGATAGAACCCACCTTTTGATGTACAGGACAACACTCCAACCAAATGAACCCACTGGGGCTGGAGCCTACCTTTTTTTTTTTATTGTAAGAGGGGGTGATACATGCCCCACAGGATTTTTTTGTGAGAATTAAAATTTCACAGTTCAAGCATGTGAAAGCAGCCAGAAAAAAAGACTCAATAGCTTTATTCTTCCAAGTCTTTATAAAAGCTATGTTATATCAAACTCAGAAATGAGGTAACAGAACAGTTGTTTAAATGTTGGGTTTCCATTTTTTGGGGGGTGGTGGTGGTCATTTTATTGCCAGAGGGGAAATCATATTCTGCAAGGATTTCTGCTTGGGCGGTGTCTGAAGACATGATACTATGCTATCCAAAAACAACAACCAAACAAACAGAAACTACCGTCCTCTCTGAAGCAGAGAACAATAGGAGTCTTCTGGTAATGCATGGGCTTATTTCACTGATCAAATACCAAGAAGGCAAGTCACTTTATTTGTATTTATTTATTTTTATACTTCTTATTGTTGATAGTATTAGGGGGGAAGGGGAGATATCTATAAGGCAAGACCCTTTAGAATTCAAGTTTCTAAGCATTCCTTTACGTTCTTGATGAGAAAAAAGAACTGGTGGATACAATTTGGATTTATGCTTCAGTCTAATAGTAGTCAGTAATCTGTGTATAGGGACTCATATAAAATGCATAGATATAAGATATGGGGTCTAAACTTGTAGGTTATGTATAGTGCAATAATGACGTGGGCTTTGACGTTATTAAGATATTCACTCAAATTAAAATTGGCAGAATAAATAGACAGACAAGATAGATATAAAAAAACACACCAGGTGATTATTAGTACAACTAGGAAGCCAGCCATTTTGAAGTTTGTCCAGAGATTCTGACCAGTCCGAATAAGGAGCTCTTTGGACAGCCCTGTGCACAAGGTTCATTTATACGCAAGGCCTACTTAGGGATGGATCTAACAAAATTAACTAACAGAGTAACCTTGGGAAGAGATAAAACTTCCTAGAGCATTAACGTTGGTACCTGCAAAGCGGGGGATTAGTTGATAGACTATAGCTAACGTGTTTGGCACTCGGTAGGCACTCGGCAATTCAACCACTTCTGTCCTCAGGGGCACCCAGGGATGTTTGTTCCCTCTTTCGCATGGAAGGAAGCTTTCTCTGGCTTTCCTCGCCATCCTTCACCTATTGGTTTCCAGCATCTTCAACACTGTGGTCAGTTTCCCCAAATATAGCTCAGAGTTTGTAAGTTACATTAGCAGAATATCCGATGGAAGGTGTCATAGAAAGTGTGTAGCTGAGATAAAGAACTAGACAGTGGTTAGTGGAGTGCATGCTAAGGTGTGTGAATGTGGTGGCTGTCTTAATGTAGCCATGAGAAATACATGGAAACAATCTCAAGGTAAAAGTAAATCCTAAGACGGTAATGCCATATTCTTGAAGATATCTGATCATAATGATATCCTTTTCAGAAAATTAGGAAACTCAAACTCCAAATATACTATATTTTCTTACATTGGACTCACCCTTAGGCCAACAAAAGCAACTGGAAAGGGATGGGAAAAGGGAAAATGGTGCTCTCATATTGCTGAAACATAATGGCCACCTATCAACGTCTCACAACCAGATTGCTTGCTTTGTTTTTAAAATGCAAGGGAGTGAAAAGCACAGCTAAAGGAACAGAAATAGGGCCTGAGACAAACTGATCTACAATTATTAGAAGGTGGTTCGAAAGGATCCAAAGACATGCCAGACTGGTTCCCCCGCCGCCCGCCCCCCCCTCCTTTATTAGGTGCTTTACTATTGCCCTTCTTAGAATTCAGACTCATAACTGGGATTTTAAATTAAATTGTACCTAACAACAGTCTTTATTGTAGGATGGCTTGAAAAGCTAGTCTTCTGAATCATAAACAAGGAAGGGTAGGATTACTATAAATTGTCTGCAAGAAAATACAAATTGCCAAGATAAAAACACCCACTGGCCTGCCAGTCTCAAGTTTCCTGTTTTGACATACTATATGCAGTAATTTGGTATCCACAATCTCTTATTAGAAAATGAATGTGCCATTTTTCTGAATGCTGCAATTACAATAATTGAATTGAAAATGGGGATTGAGTTTCTCTATTTGGAGGAAAAGAATAATTGTGCATTTCTGATTAAAATCAAGGGGGCTGAATGGCGGTTGTACAAATTCCAGCTCCAGGCTCCCTGCGAGACTCCTCCTCAGGCCAGAGGAGAGAAACATTCGACAGAGAAGCAGACCAGCCCCTCGGCAGCAGGCACTGTCTCTGGCCTCATTTGCTTTGTCTCCTGGCCTTCAGTCACGACACCCCCGTGACAGAGGCAGTCAGAACACCATGGCATTGTTACATTTTTAAATGGCAGCCCTGCTGGAGCTCCCC
This sequence comes from Myotis nattereri, assembly GCF_964212035.1. Classification (NCBI taxonomy): domain Eukaryota; kingdom Metazoa; phylum Chordata; class Mammalia; order Chiroptera; family Vespertilionidae; genus Myotis; species Myotis nattereri. The sequence continues at coordinate 85,873,485 of NC_138079.1, read as the reverse complement.
ACTGTGTCAAAAATTAAGAGTTAAAATGCAAGGAAAACAAACATCTCTTTGTGTCAAAAACGCCTGTCCCCTTCCAGCCTGCCAACATTCGGAGCACAGCCTCTCTCCTCTGGATGGGGGGTGTGTGTGATGGCAGAGGGAGGGGTGGTAAGAAGAGAACTCAGGCTTTTTTCTAAAGGGCTCTGCTTCTTTTGTTTTAGCAAAACATTGTATGACAAGCCACCTCTTAAGGTTCAGATGTAAGAATGAAAAAGGGATGGAAGAAGAGATCTTGCCCTTTTGTTGGTCTTTTTATTTTATTTTTCATGGCCCCATTGTCTTCTAAACCCCCATTTCTCCTAATGTGAAGGTGAAATTTAGTCTCACAAGTCCTTCCAAATGTTCCTTAAAGTAGAGCTTCCTAAAGAAAGAGAAAAATGTTCCAGCACTAAGTGAGCCATGGGTTGTCTATACTGCTTGCTATTTTCTATTTCATAGCTTTATTGAGATATAACTGACACGAACAGACTGCCCATATTTAAAGGGCACTACTTAATCCATTTTCTCATATATCCACCATGAAGCCATCACCACGATCAAGATGGGGGTGTACACATCCACCTCCCCCAAGTTTCCTTGTGTTTTGTTCATCCCCAGCTCCTCTCCCTGCCCAACCACTGATCTGCTTCCTGTCACTATAGATTCGTTTGTATATTTTCTAGAGCTTTATGTAAATGGAATCACACAGTATGCACTCTTTCTGCCTGGTTTCTATCACTCACTGCTTACTATTTGGACGCCCAATGAAATGGCAGCCTCCTAGCTCCAGCGCATAAGGTGGCCCCCTGAGGCTGCGTGGCCAGGGTTGACTGTCATCCCCCGGGAATAGGACCGATTACTTGGTCTTACTTTATTCTTCAGCTTTACTATGTACTTCAGTAATCAATAAACACTTCTGTGGCAGAAGGTTTATTTTACCCTATAAATCCAAGCAGCAGAGATGATATTAAGACATCAGTATGGATGGGCTCTGCTGCTCTGTAACACTATGAGAACGCAAGCAACAGATTTAAATCTAAGGAGGTTACAGAGCAGTCACAGCTCCTGGCTGGATGGCAGGGCTCGTAAAAGACTCAGGCAAGATCTACAGCAATGCACTGCGAACCAATGGGACTCAGCAGAACCCAAACTGAACAAGCAGGCTGGTCGGGAAAGAATTATAAGCCCTGGCTTGAGTGGAATGTAAAGAGCCCCTCTCAGAAATCCAAACTATTTCTTAACAAATGAAAAGGTAGGGAGCAAATACCGATGACAAGCTGACGGTGCAGAAAACCGGGCTCTGGATGCGGAAGAAGCCTACTTGATGGTAACCTAGGAATCCCAGGAGGCCTAGTCCTCTCCCCTGCAGCCCTGGCCCATGGCTCCGGTAATGATCACGGAGCATCTTGTCTCTAGCTAGCCCTGCAGACTCATCCTTCCTTCCTAATGCAGACGGTCAATTCAGGGGAGAGGAAATAGATGGCTGATAAACACAGGAAAAATTCAACTGCACCACTAATCAAAGATATGCAAATTAAAAAGAGCTTATTTCTTTTTCATCTATAAAAAAGAAAAACAATGTAAGTGCTGATGCTGACACACAGTGTTGGCCAGGCTGTGGTGAGGCAGACAATCGCCCACTTCTGAAGGG